>NC_090347.1:31188615-31491646 GCF_035084215.1 Heptranchias perlo | reverse complement strand
TGTGCCGACAAGGGTTTAACATCCGAGGAGGTACTAGTGACTTGGCCGTTTGCAGTGATGGTTACAGTATAGGACAGTGGTAGCAGTTTCCCAGTTCCCCCTTCATCACAATCGGGATTATGGTAGCATGGAGCCTTTCGTTCCAAATTATCCCAATTGACATCATTGTCGGCATACCCACCTTTTCCATCTAGACCCTCGCTATAAGTGACAGCAAAGACCAGACCTCCCTGTTTATTTAACTTTCCCTGTCATTCACAAATTTTTAATTTACATTGCACGTTATCCATCGATTTCATTGCCTGAGTCATAAGCTCACGCAAGGCTCTTCTAGCATTTTCTAACTCCTGTTTCAACCTTGTGTTCTCTGTAAAATATCCCGTTACTGTATTGCCTGCTGACTCCCTAACCCTTAGGCTGTAGCAGTGATGGCTGAGCCAGCATGACCGATACATCATCCAATCATTGTTGAAGTGTCGCCTCACTCTGTGCTTTCTCTCTTAACAAATCACTTACTCTATTTTCACTTATCTGCACACAATAGTGAGCCATGTATATTAACAAACGCCTTGTTGCTTTTAATTTCATCTTTTTTTCATTCACCAACGCCTCTATGTGGGTCATTGCCGTTGCATACGGCTTGTCTGTTTTGGTCATTACGGTGACCACATGTTTAAAATTTAATTTTTAGTTGTTTTGCAGACATTATTAGTCATCGCGCTTTTAAAAAGTAGTGTAGACCTGGAATTTTTCAGCTAAGTATTTTCGTTCCAGCTGGGCAGATGAGTAAGTTTACGATTTTTCAGTGATTTCCATGATTGTAGCGTAGCATGCCCCTTTAATTCGCAGCTGTCAAACCGCCGGCGAACCAATGGGAGCAAGTTCACAATTTCCAAGTTTTAGTGTGCATGTGCGCATTCGTGAACTTACTTCATCGATTCGCCAGCGGAGAGAGAAGACGCCATTGAGGAACAGTGTCCTGACCTAAGTAAGTTCTACCCCGATGTCTATCAAGAAATAAACGATATTACCCGCTTTCGGTCTGGAGAGAGAACGTAACCTTTATCGATTCTTTTGCTCTTGTCCCTCTCTATGAATAGTAAAGGAAAGCTTACGATCTTTATTGTAAGGAGTCGTACAACACCAGGTTATAGTCCAACAGCTTTATTTGAAATCACAAGCTTTCGGAGCTTTGCTCCTTCGTCAGGTGAGTGCAGGGTTCCATAAAGGCTCAGCATATATAGTCAGAGAACAACGCCTGGTGATTACAGATAATCTTTCCAACTGCCCGTTATCACACCTCGGCAGAGAGATAATCACAGCAATCAAAGGAGTGGATGGTGTTCAGACAGGGAAACATTACTCATGGCTCAGCAATCCCTTAAAAGAGTGTTTTTCAATTTCCTAACTGGTGTGTTGATTATTGTCTTGTTTGTTTGTGACATAGGCTACCCTCTTACCTGGGAGACCATTGACCCCTTATTCAGCATTCCTTGCTAACAAAAGACCTCTCCTTGCTGTCAAAGCTTTTTCTTGCTAATTGTCATCCATACCCTGAAGAATTCTCGGAATGAGCAGCTTAACTGTTTTATGATTTCTAGCTACAGTACAAGTCTACAAGCTATTTAAGGTTTTTGCTTTCTTTTCACTTAAAATCATATGAGATTAAACCAAATCCTAATCCTACGTATATATGAATAGGGTATCTTACAAGTGCTACCATTAAGCCAAAGGCTCATTCCCAATAACGCTGCAAAAATGGTATTGTTGCTGTCAGAGGCTTTAATTCATTTGGCTATGTTTAATGCTATTAGACTTGTAGCACAGGAAACAACTCTGTTCTCAGGGATGTAAATGACTACAAATTGATAGAGATTGTAATTTTTTTTTTACTGACAATATATAAATCGATAGAGATTGTAATCTGCTTCCTAACCACACTGACAACAATTGCACGCCAAATGACCTGTTGTCGATTTTTCCCTAACATAAGGAAAGTATAACATTGAACAGATCAAGTCGGCAGCAACCAGAATGTTGTACAAAGCACTGCCCAGCACCGTAGAGCAGAGGCTGTAGGCAGCAAAGCCTACCAGTGCTCACAGAACAAAAACAAGATTTTAAGAGAGAGTGTAGCAGTCACCATAAGCTGGTGATGTTCGGGAGTTAGAAGCAACAGCAATGGCAATATGCTGTAATGATTAATAATTAATTGAGACATTCTAAAGACACAGTTACATAATGAAGAATGCACACTAAAAGTCTGCTTACTTCAGCATCTGTGGCTTCAAAGCACAAGTTCACTTGAGTCATCGAATGCTATGCATGATATGGTATTTTTTTTTAGCTAACATTTATCAAACAAGTTCTGTTTATGGAGATTGAAATATTCTCTTGTCATTACATAAGGTGTTATTTATTTGAGTGGAAAATTCCTTTCTTTCATTGTCAAGACACAGTTTCCGCCCCACCACTATCCATTTTGGAGGATAGCCAGGCAGCTGGGGGCAGGATGTTGGCCAGGGAACTGCTACCCTGGCTCACTGGCATTTGCTGTCACTTCCCGGATTCCCCACCAAAAGTAATGGAGTTCGTTGAAGACATCTGCCCATATTTGGGCAGACAAATTAGATGTTAATACAGGGAAAACATTGTTTGATGAATTTCCTTCATTAACGCCTTAGCAACATGAGGTGCCATTCCTGGCACCCAGCATTGCTAAATCAGTGGAGGGAGGGGAATAAAATTTAAAGGGCAAGCCAAATACTGCCACGTATTCAATTGCCATTTTGCGACTTGCACTTTGCAATGGACTTTTATATTGGCCAATAAATTTTACACTTGGTTCTAGTGGCATAATTGATGGATAGAAATTGGGCAATTAGCATCTCAGAATTAGTTTAGAGAATTGTTGATTTGGACCAAATCACCCAAAATATACAACAGCTTCAGGCAGAGCTCCAAAGTACAGCAACATTCAAACAGTCCTATGAAGTATAGCTGAGAACAAACTGCAGCAAAAAGGGCAAAATGCACCAATCCAAAATGGAATAAAATGTCGCTATTAATATTTAAACTGATTTGATGTGAGATAACCAAAAGCATTTTTGTGTTTAATTTTATTGCTGTATTAAAAATTTAAGAAAAATTACATCCCAGATGTTTTTTCCCATGTCGTTGTGAAGTACATTGTTCCAAGTAATAACAATTAAAGTCATGTAAAAGCTGCCATCCTTATTGAGCCTCTGGATGTCTGTGTGCCTGAGATAGCCATTCCAATACCTCACCTGCTTGCAAAGCTACTGATTCAGGACATCCCAAAATATTAGCATCCCAAAAATAAAGACAAAAACTGAGAACATGTCCGATCAGCAGACCGCAGCACCCCACGAATGCACTTTGGGTTTTACGGAACAATTAAGTATTAAATCAACCTACTTGTATAGAAATACCTGGTAAGGATCTACATTGGCTTTCCTGCAGGTGCCCAGTTATCCTGACACCAGCCCAGTGTGAATGGATGCATTTCAGAAAAATGTTACGTCAGTAGAGTCAAAGAGTACCAGGGGTACAGTAGCGTCGTAGGTTTTGTTACTGGATTATTAATACGCAGACATGAGTTCAAATCCCGCCACGGCAGCTGGGGAATTTAAATTCAGTTAATGAAATAAAATCTGGAATAAAAAGTTAGTATCAGTAATGGTGACCAGATTGTCGTAAAAACCCATAATGACATAAGAATTAAACCGGACGGACCACCCGGCATTGGACCACTAGGCACCGGACACGACAAAGTAAAACCAAGCCCAGTCAATCCTGTAACGTCCTCCTCACCAACATCTTGGGGACTTGTGCCAAAATTGGGAGAGCTGTCCCACAGACTAATTAAGCAACAGCCTGACATAGCCATACTCACAGAATCATATCTTTCAGCCATCGTCCCAGATTCCTCCATCACCATCCCTGGGTATGTTCTGTCCCACCGGCAGACAGAGGTGGCGGCACACTGGTATACAGTCAGGAGGGAGTGGCTCAACATTGACTCCATGAAATCTCATGGCATTAGGTCAAACATGGGCAAGGGAACCTCCTGCTGATTACCACCTACCGCCCTCCCTCAGCTGATGAAACAATACTCTTCCATGTTGAGCACCACTTGGAGGAAGCACTGTGGGTAGCAAGGGCACAGAATATACTCTGGGTGGGGGACTTCAATGTCCATCACCAAGAGTGGCTCGATAGCACCACTGCTGGCCAAGTCCTGAAGGACATAGCTGCCAGACTGGGCCTGCGGCAGGTGGTGAGGAACCAACACGAGGGAAAAACCTACTTGACCTCATCCTCACAATCTACCTGTCACAGATGCATTGTCCATGACAGTATTGGTAGGAGTGACCACCGCACAGTCCTTGTGGAGACGAAATCCCGTCTTCACACTGAGGACACCATCCAACGTGTTGTGTGGCACTACCACCGTGCTAAACAGGATAGATTCAGAATAGATCTAGCAGCTCAAAACTGGGCATCCATGAGGCGATGTGGGCCATCAGCAGCAGCAGAATTGTATTCCACCACAATCTGTAACCTCATGGCCCAGCATATCCCTCACTCTACCATTACCATCAAGCCAGGAGATCAACCCTGGTTCAATGAGGAGTGTAGAAGAGCATGCCAGGAGCAGCACCAAATGTACCTAAAAATGATGTGCCAACCGTTGAAGCTACAACACAGAACTATATGCATGCTAAACAGCAGAAACAGCATGCTATAGACAGAGCTAAGCGATCCCACAACCAACAGATCAGATCAAAGCTCTGCAGTCCTACCACTTCCAGTCGTGAATGGTGGTGGACAATTAAACAACTAACAGGCGGAGGAGGTACCGTGAACATCCCCATCGTCAATGATGGCAGAGCCCAGCACATGAGTGCAAAAGACAAGGCTGAAGCATTGGCAAGCATCACCAGCCAGAAGTGCCGAGTGGATGATCCAACTCGGCCTCCTTCCGATATCCCCACCATCACAGAAGCCAGTCTTCAGCCTATTTGATTCACTCCACGTGATATCAAGAAACGGCTGAGTGCAGTAGGTACAGCAAAGGCTATGGGCCCCGACAACATCCCGGCTGTAGTGCTAAAGACTTGTGCACCAGAACTAGCCATGCCTCTAGCCAAGCTGTTCCAGTACAGCTACAACAATGGCATCTACCCAACAATGTGGAAAATTGCCCAGGTATGTCCTGTCCACAAAAAGCAGGATAAATCCAATTCAGCTATTTACCGCCCCATCAGTCTACTCTCAATCATCAGCAAAGTGATGAAAGGTGTCGTCGACAGTGCTATCAAGCGGCACTTACTCACCAATAACCTGCTCACCGATGCTCAGTTTGGGTTCCGCCAGGACCACTCGGCTCCAGACCTCATTACAGCCTTGGTCCAAACATAGACAAAAGAGCTGAATTCCAGAGGTAAGATGAGAGTGACTACCCTTGACATCAAGGCAACATTTGACCGAGTGTGGCACCAAGGAGCCCTAGTAAAATTGAAGTCAATGGGAATCAGAAGGAAAACTCCCCATTGGCTAGAGTAATACCCAGCACAAAGGAAGATGGTAGTGGTTGTTGGAGGCCAATCATCTCAGCCCCAGGACATTGCTGCAGGAGTTCCTCAGGGCAGTGTCCTAGGCCCAACCATCTTCAGCTGCTTCCATCAATGACCTTCCCTCCATCATAAGGTCAGAAATGGGCATGTTCGCTGATGATTGCACAATATTCATTTCCATTCGCAACCCCTCAAGTAATGAAGCAATTCATGCCTGCATGCAGCAAGACCTGGACAATATCCAGGCTTGGGCTGAAAAGTGGCAAGTAATATGCATGCCAGACAAGTGCCAGGCAATGACCATCTCTAACAAGAGAGAGTCTAACCATCTCCCCTTGACATTCAACGGCATTACCATCGCCGAATCCCCTACCATCAACATCCTGGGGTCACCATTGACCAGAAACTTAACTAGACCAGCCACATAAATATAAAAGCAGGTCAGAAGCTGGGTATTCTGCGGCAAGTGACTCATCTCCAGATACCCCAAAGCCTTTCCACCATCTACAAGGCATAAGTCAGGAATACTCTCCACTTGCCTGCACGAGTGCAGCTCCAACAACACTCAAGAAGCTCGACACCATCTAGGACAAAGCAGCCCACTTGATTGGCACCCCATCCACCACCCTAAACATTCACTCCCTCCACCACCGCGCACCATGGCTGCAGTGTGTGCCATCTACCAAATGCATTGCGCAAATCACCTAGGCTTCTTTGACAGCACCTCCTAATCCACAACTTCTACCACCAAGAAGGACAAGGGCAGCAGGCGCATGGGAACATCACCACCTGCACGTTCTCCTCCAAGTCACATACCATCCTGACTTGGAAATATGTCGCCATTCCTTCATTGTCGCTGGGTCAAAATCCTGGAACTCCCAACAGCACTGTGGGAGAACCTTCACCACACGGACTGCAGCGATTCAAGAAGGCGGCTCACCACCACCTTCTCAAGGGCAATTAGGGATGGACAATAAATGCTGGCCTTGCCAGTGACGCCCACATCCCACGAATGAATAAAAAAAAAAGTTAAATTTGAATTTCTGGAAAATTCTGACAATGGAGATTAAATTTTAAGAGTATGAGGTGGGCCTGCATCTGATTTAGAAATGCATAGTAATCTATATATTGGCTATATCTCCCAATGGCCATAACCGCACGGTGGGGTCTGTCCTCCAACTAACATGACCCGAAGCGTTTTGTCAATGGGTAGTTGTATCACGTAGTACGGAGCTGAGCCACACAAAAAACAGGTTTGATCCTTTATCTCTGCTGGGTTACGTGTTCTGAGCCAGGTGGCAGTGGAACAATAATGGGCCAGATTTTGCTGTAAAGAATAACGGCGTCTGAACAGCACACGCCGTAATTAATGCACAAATCGGCGAGCAACTTGTGGCGAGGAAGAGATACCCCGTGAATTGCGAATCACCACAAGTTGCTGGCCGATTTGCGCCGCTCTGCCGTTAGCTTTGCGAAAACGGCATCTCACCCTTAACCTCCTCATAATTTTCACAAAGTTGCTGCATTTGCACTTTAATTGCCCATTAAACTCACCACAAAAATTTAAGTCAAGTAATTATCAGCGTTCGTATCCTTTTAATGACAATAATTGTTACTGACTGCCAATCAAGTTCTATTGCCCAGAAAGTAAACAATTATAAACAAGCACAGAGGTTGGCAAAGACAAAGAGTGAACCTCTATGGAGTGAATTGCTAACAGAGTGAGGACTTTCAACTGGGAATTAGGTGAGTGTGGGAATTAGGTGCAGAGGGGGAAGGAGGTGCTAAGTGATTTAAACCAAAGAACTAGAGTCTAAGACTGAGCAGAGCTTAAAGGGAGCCGCACAGGGAATCAAAACAAGGCAAGGAGGAGCACCGAGGGTAAGTCAGTAAGTATTTAGTTCATTGGTTAGTGTTTTTTAGTGGTTCGTGTTTTAGTGTCAGATAAACAGTAAAGTGCCTTAAAGTTAAACAAACAGTTGAAATAACTGTACGGAGTCATACAACACCAGGTTATAGTCCAACAGCTTTATTTGAAATCACTAGCTTTCGGAGCTTTGCTCCTTCGTCACCTGATGAAGGAGGAAAGCTCCGAAAGCTTGTGATTTCAAATAAAGCTGTTGGACTATAACCTGGTGTTATACGACTCCGTACATTTGTCCACCCCAGTCCATCACCGGCATCTCCACATCAAGTTTAAATAACTGTGAGTAAACATGGCAGGACAGCTGAGGCCCATCGCTTCCTGTGCCAGGTGGGAACTCCTGAACACTTCGTGTGTCCTGCACATGCAGGAAAGTGCCGCTAACTGCTTGAGCTCGAGCTCAGAATTTCTGAGCTCGAGGGGCAGCTAGTGGCACTACAGTGTGTACGGGAAGCTGAGATTTTCGTGGATAGCACATTTAGAAAGAGGTGGTCACCCTGCAGCTACAGAGAGTTCAGGTGGAGAGAGAGTGGATGACCTCCAGGCAGACCAGAAGGAACAGGCAGACAGTTGCAGGAGTCCCCTGAAAGTGTGGCATAACAGTAACAGTGTTGACACCTCAGGGGAGTGCAGACATGAGCAAATTCATGGCACCATGGGAGACTCGGCTGCAGACTCGGCTGCAGAGGGGGGGCAAATGAAATGCAGTTGTTATAGGGGATTGGATAGTCAGGGGGACAGACAGCTGTTCCTGCAACCGCCGACGTGAGTCCCACATGGTTTGTTGCCTCCCTGGGGCCAGGGTAAAGGACATCACTGAGGCAGTGCAGAACATTTTGAGGGGGGAAAGGGAACAGTCGTGGTCCATGTGGGAACCAATGACACAGGAAGGAAAAGGGTTGAGGTCCTGCAGTCAGAGTTTCAGGAGCTAGGGAGGAAGTTAAAAAGCAGGACTTCAAAGGCAGTAATCTCTGGATTTCTCCCGGTGCCACACTCTAGTAAGTATAGGAATAGTAGGATAAGACAGGTTAATATGTGGCTGGAGCAATTGTGCTGGAGAAAGGGCTTCAGATTCCTGGGGCATTGGGACCAGTTCTGGGGCAGGAGGGATCTGTTCAAAATGGACGGGGTGCACCTCAACAGAGCTGGGACCAATGTCCTTGCGGGGGAGGTTAACTAGTGCTGTGGGGGAGGGTTTAAACTAATTTGGCTGGAGGGTGGGCACCAGGATGATACATTAAAGAGGAGAAACAAGGTGTACCGAGGATGGGAGGGACAAGTAGCATTAGAGTAAAGAATAGTTCAGAAATAGAAGGGATCAGACAGGGGGCAAATGCGAGGTAGTCTAAGATGAGATTGGAGTCCATGTGCGTAAATGCACATAGTGTGGTAAATAAGGCTGGTGAGCTGCAGGCTCAAGTTGCCACATGGGACTATGATATTGTGGTAATAACAGAGACCAAATTCAAAGAAGGGGAGGATTGGCTACTTAATAATCCTGGCAACAAGATATTCAGGAAAGATAGGGAAGGAAAGAAAGGAGAGGCGGGGGCAGTATTGATCAAAGAAACTGTTATAGCACTGGAAAGGGATGATGCAGTTGAGGGGTCAAGGACAGAATCTATTTGGTTAGAATTAAGGAACAATAGAGGAGCCATTACACTACTGGGTCTATACTATAGGCCATCAAATAGTGGGAAGGAGATAGAGGAGAACACTTGCAGACAAATTACAGAAAGATGAAACAACTATATAGTAGTGATAATGAGGGACTCCAATTATACCAATATAGACTGGGACAGTAACAGTGTAAAGGTCAAAGAATGGGAGGAATTCCTGAAATGTGTTTAAGAGAACTTTCTGGAATGGTTTGTTTCCAGCCCAACCAGGAAGGAAACAGTGCTGGATCTAGTTCTGGGGAATGAAGTGGGGCAGGTGATGCATGTTTCAGTGGGAGAGCGTTTGGGGAGCAGTGGTCATAACATCATTAAGTTTAGAATAGTTATGGAAAAGGTCAAGAACAATCAAATGTGAAAATGCTTAACTGGAAGAGGGCAAATTTCAGTGAGTTAAAAAGGGATCTTGCCCAGATGGATTGGAATCAAAAATTGTTAGGCAAAACAGTGATTAAACAATGGGAGGTCTTCATGGAGGAGATAGCTCGGGTACAGAGTAGACACATTCCCACGAGTGGGAAAGGAAGGACATCAAACGCTAGAAGTCCCTGGATGACTAAAGATATAGAGATTAAAATGAAACAGAAAAAGGAGGCTCATGACAAATATAAGATTTATATTACAGTAGGGAACCAGGCTGAAAACAGAAAGTACAGAGGAGATCTAAAAAAGGGAATAAGAGGGGCAAAGAGAGAACATGAGAATAGATTAATGGCTAACATAAAGGGTCTATAAAAAGTCTTTTATAGACCTATAAATAGTAAAAGGGTGGTCAAAGGAAGGGTGGGACAGATCAGGGACAAAAAAGGAGATCTTCCTGTGGAGGCAGAGGGCATGGCTGAGGCACGAAATGAATACTTTGCATCCATCTTCACTCGAGAAGAGGATGCTGCCACTGTAGCAGTAAAGGAGGAGGTAGAAGCGATATTGGCTAGGATAAAAATAGATAAAAAGGAGGTACTTAAAAGATTGGCAGTACTCAAAGTAGAAAAGTTACCTGGTCCAGATGAAAGCATCCTAGGTTACTAAGGGAAGTAAGGGTGGAAATTGCAGACGCTCTGGCCACAGTCTTCCAATGCTCCTTAGATATGGGGATGGTGCTGGAAGACTGGAGGATTGCAAATGTTACATCCCTGTTCAAAAAGGGGGCGAGGGATAAACCCGGCAATTACAGACCAGTCAGTCTAATGTTGATCGTGGGGAAACTTTTAGAGGCAATAATCTGGGACAAAATTAATTGACACTTGGAAAAGTATGGGCTAATAAATGAAAATGAGCATGGATTTGTTAAAGGAAAATCGTGTTTGACTAACTTGATTGAGTTCTTTGATGAAGGAACAGAAAGGGTAGATGAGAGTAGAGCAGTTGATGTTGTGTAAATGAACTTTCACAAGGCATTTGATAAAGTACCACATAATAGACTTGTTAGCAAAATTAAAGCCCATGGGATTAAAGGGTCAGTGGCAGCGTGGATACAAAATTGGCTAGGGGACAGAGAGCAAAGAATAGTGGTGAATGTTTTTTTTTCAGACTGGAGGGAAGTATACAATGGTGTTCCCCAGGGGTCAGTATTAGGACCCCTGCTCTTTTTGATGTATATTAATGACCTGGACTTGGGTATAGAGGGTATAATTTCAAAGTTTGCAGGTGACACGAAACTCAGAAGTATACTAAACAATGTGGAGGATAGTAACAGACTTCATGAGGACATAGACAGACTGGTGAAATGGGCAGACACATGGCAGATGAAATTTAATATAGAGAAGTGTAAAGTGTTACATTTTGGTAGGAAGAATGAGGAGAGGCAATATAAACTAAATAGTACAATTTTAAAGGGGGTGCAGGAACAGAGAGACCGGGGGATGCACATACACAAACCTTTGAAGGTGGCAGGACAAGTTGAGAAAACTGTTTAAAAAGCATATGGAATCCTGGGCTTTATTAATAGAGGCATAGGATACAAAAGCAAGGAAGTTATGCTAAACCTTTATAAAACACTGGTTAGGCCTCAGCTGGATTATTGTATTCAACTCTGGGCACCGCACTTTAGAAAAGATGCCAAGGCCTTAGAGAGGGTGAAAAAGAGATTGATTAGAATAGTGCCAGGGATGAGGGACTTCAGTTATGTGGAGAGACTGGAGAAACTGGGGTTGTTCTCTTTAGAACAGAGAAGATTAAGATGAGATTAGATAAATGTGTTCAAAATCATGAACGGTTTTGACTGACTAAATAATGAGAAACTGTTACCGGTGGCAGAAGGGTCGATAACCAGAGGACACAGATTTAAGGTGATCGGCAAAAGAGCCAGAGGCGACATGAGGAAACATTTTTTTATGCAGTGAGTTGCTATGATTTGAAACGCACTGACTGAAAGTGTGGTAGAAGCAGATTCAATAGTAACTTTCAAAAGGGAATTGGATAAATACTTGAAGGGAAAAAAATTACAGGGCTATGGGGAAAGAGCAGGGGAATGGAACTAATTGGATAGCTCTTTCACAGGCATGTTGGGCTGAATGGCCTCCCCCTTTGCTGTACCTACTATGATACAATGATAAGTGTCAAGTCTCATTCCTTCAGGTCGTGAATTGTTTTTGGAGATTTTAAAAATATCAATTTTTACATTCTTAATTTTTTTTTCTTACTTTTCCTTTCTGTCTCTTTTCTCTCTCTTTCTTAATCCAATCTTTATTTGCCTGATTTGACATTGAATTCATCCTCCTTCTCAATCCTTTCTCTGTTTAATTCTCAATCCTTTAATCTCATTGCTTAAGGCAATAGACTGTTTGTCCCGTTGTTCACCAAGGTCCCAGATGCCCTGTTGACTTCATTGCGCCCTTATCAGCTTGCACTTCCAGCAACTGGCTGGGCAAAAGTTTTAAAAACCTAAACGTGCCTAAGTCTAACTAACGGGGTACATTAACTAAGACGCCCCACTCCAGCAAAATCTGGCCCAATACTTGTGGCCTCAGAATGCTCAGGCTAGAGAGGAAGAAAAAAGGTCAGCGAGGGTGAAGAATGGCTACTTGTGCACCGTACTAGAGGGTTTGCAGGACCATAGAACTACCCTAACGTGAATCAGCATATTCGGAGAGGAAATTCCCATCACGATTTGTGGCTATTCTCAAAGCAAATATGAGTCTATTCAATCCACAAGTACCCCTTTTAAAAGAAACTCTACATTATCTCCAGAGTTTGCGCATGAGTTTCTACAAGTCAACATTGCACGTGCAAGCTATGAATGATTAATAAGAAAGTGGGTGTGTCATCTTCTCAATTTATTAAAGAATCTGACTTCACATGGTCTAATCATAGGGAACAATACACCGCTGAAAATCAAGTAACATGACTCAAGGGCAAGGAGCAGAGAAAAAAAAATAGACTCTGCCTTTTGTGCTTAGATGTTCAAGATGGCACTAGTACAGTTACCATGCATGTATTATTACTGACCTAGTCCAAGGGAAGCAGCTTCTTCAGTGAATGTGGTCTTCTGTGTGAGTAGTCTAACCAAAGCAAAGGTGTGTCTTTGCTTTACTTAAAATAGAATGGTGTCTTATGAAGGCAGGCATGTGGATTTTTGTGATCAAAGTGGGGCACGGCACGGCTGGGGAATGTAATACTTCTCTGCTTTTGTACTCAGCATTGGTCTCAAATACTTCAAGGTCATGTGCAACACAGTTTCAATGCAGAGTAAACACCTTCTACACATTACTCCCAACCTCAGAATATCAGCCCTATGATTTATTTTCCATATTCCATTGGCTTCTCGGAGTGAGATTTACAGTTTAATGTAATTTTGGAGCAACTTTTGGATGTTTGTACTCTCTGCTTTTCTCCGACCTCTAATTCTTTCTCTTTCCCTCCATCCGACTTGTTGTTTGTCTATCATTCTTTTTCTCTCTGGCTCTGACACACTTTTCTTGTTGTCTCTGCATCTCTGTCTTCTTATTTGTCTCTCCTTTTTTCTGCAAGTCTGTCAACTCAGTCTCCTCGCTCTCTCTTCGATTGGCTCTTATTGTCTCTGTATGTCTCTCACATTTGTTCCTTTACTGATTTACTGAATTTGTATCTTTCCAATTTTTTTAAAGGTCAGGGCATGCTGCATGGTGACAGCCAACCTTTGTGGGATTAGGAAGGGAGAAAGATGATATAGTATGCTTATCAGGAAGACCATCTGGAACCAACAGAGATTCACATGAGTTGTGGTGCAGTTGTTTGGCCTAGAATGTCAGGCCTCAACTTTCCTGTTCTGGACCATGAAGTGTCGGGGTGGGAGTGGGGCAGGGGTACCAGAGATGCCGGATATTCCTGACGCGAGTTAGGCAGTGCTTTTGGGCAGTGAGTGAAGCTGTTGGAGTGAATGGAAGGTGGGATGGGTAAGTGTATGGGTACGTTTGTGATTTTTTTTCTGAGTTGTTGAATTTTTTTTAGGTGTTATATTATAAACTTTATTTTTAGGGGCATGTAGTGAGGTGAGTGGTGAGCTGTCATGATGGCTACATCTCAGAAATTGAATATTTACTGGGAAGTGATAGGGAGAAAATTTAATTTGGGGAGAATGGTTTTGCACAATATGATTGGTGGATAACGAAAATAGAAAATAACCAATTAGAAAGGAGAAAAAACAAGTTACACATATAACCAATGAAGAAAAAGAACATTGACCAACCGTTCAACGAAGATATCAGGCTTGATAGTCACATAATAGACAATAGGCAGACACAAGAAATATCATTATAAAGGTTTGCATTTATCAAAATATTTATTGTAGAGTTTTGGTGAAAGTCTTGTCACGTCCTGCTGATTTGAGAATTGCTGAAGGGTTGACTCAAAATGAAGATTCAAGGTCTCTACTAACATCTCTTCCCCACCCTCAGGATCTGCTTTCGAGTTCTCTACTGTCTTCTGTCCTTTTCTGTTCCTCTCTCACTGTTCCTATTTTCCATTTATCAATCTCCAAAATATATTGTGAATTATGCCAGCTCTTAACCTTCAAGTACAGCATGTAGCCGGTGGATCAACTGGAGAACAAAGAATCTTACAGGTCTACTGAATGGGATTAAACCTTCCAGCCAGTTAGTTGCCACAGCACATTAGTTCATTCCTAGGCCTCTTTTACATTCAAAGTGTGGCAAAATGTTATCCACTTGGTTCCATTGCATTTGCATGCAGAGTATGGGGAATTTCAGCTAGTATTAATTAGCCTTGCCAGTCCACTGTGTTAATTGTATGATGTATATTAATGCGTGTTAATTGTATTCAGGTGTGGGTATCAATTGGGAACTCTCAAATCCTTTTTATAGGAGAGCTTATCTAGGGTGTATATATATAAGGGGAATCTCTATGAATGAAAGCTTGGAAACAACTAAAGATCAGGCTCTAGTATTCTATCCTTCACCACATGGCTGTCCATTTATAACACACTGAAGACCATTAGCCACTCCTAGGTCAGTAAACAAACCAATGGCCATTGTCCCAATGTTCAGTTGCGCGATTAGGTTTCATTAACACGTCAAATGTAGCTTGACTAAATATTTGAAACATGTTCATCACAAAATCCTACATAAATCTTTTAAATCGACGTTTTCTCCATGTGACACTCAACATTGTCTTACCAATCTAATCTGGGTATCTTTCCTATTGTACCGCTCAGTGCATGCAAAGCAATCCTAATGTTCTACCAGTGTTAAGTGAGCTGCCAATTGTGCCATTCACTGTTCTATTTGCAAAATTCAGCCTCACAATTTCTACCAGTAACTGTTCCTCTATGTCGCCTGCAATGATAGGATGATGAATCAGGTCAGACCTAAATAAAACATACAGCATCCAGTCCTGTGAAGTCAACTTGTCAAGCAGATTTTTCTAAATTCGTGAGTTCATCTATAATTCAATACGGCAGAGATGCAGATTTGACTTGAAGATATGAAAAGCCGTTTTCAATATTGGAGCCAGATAGCAAGATGTGGAAGGCAGCCATCAGCTCATCTGGATAATTTTAAAATGATAACTATAGATATACAAATATATATGAATAAAATGTCAGTTAATGCCGCTGCTTGTTGTGTAATCCAATCTAATCAAAAGACAAATCTGAAGGAAATTCTTTAACATTAAGTTCCAGCCAGTTCCAGGGTGTTTAGCAGAGGAAATAGGGGTGGAGACCCATAACGCTGGGTGTGATCTCCACCCTCTTTGTGTTTGACGCACATTTCTGGGGCACCCTGGGGAGCACCTGCCTGAAGCGGGTGGGCGCATTCAAATTTCACATAAATGATGTGGGAGTGATGTCAAAGTTACTCTCCTGTGCCATTTTCTGGGCAATCCACCTGGCCTCCACAAAAAAGAAAACTGCACAAGGAAACTGGGCAGGACAGCACCACAGATTGGATGATCGGTAAGGAACCTCCAGGCACCTAAGCTAAGTTTTCTTCTTTCCTGTTAGAGTGTGGCAGGGCTCCGGCACGAGGCTGGAGTCCATCTGGCTGCTATTTCTGACAGCAGCCAGGAGGCCAGAACCTGCCAGGAATTTTTTGTTGGCGCACACCTTATAGGACAGCAGCGGCACTCAACCTTCCCTTCCCAATCTGAACCGAGCATCCATTCACAGGTCTATTTCCACCCAGCACTCAACCAGCCTAAACAAAGATTTGGAGGTGGGAAGAGGGGAGGTAATTCCAGGATTAGAGGAGAGAATGACAGAAGGTCCATGCCAAAAAATACTGAGGGGACACATCTTATTTCCCCTTCTCCCCTGGTTCTGCCTATGATTATGAGTAAGGTGAAAGGTCATCTAGGTGTGGTTTGTGTTTAATTAAATAAATTGCTTATCGCTCAAGACAAAATGGATCCATTCTGCCTTTGTTCTTCAGAGCCACTCATGCTGTGTGACCTGCAGAAAGTTGTATAATGCCTTTCATGACCTCAGGATGTTCCAAAGCGCTTTACAGCCGATGAAGTACTTTTGAGGTGTAGTCACTGTTGCATAAAAATTTAGGAACAAGAGTAGGCCATTCAGCCCCTCGAGTCTGTTCACCATTCAATTAGATCATGGCTGATCTGTACCTCAACTCCATTTACCTGCCTTTACTCCACATCTCTTAAGACTTTCCTGTATTTTTTAAATGTAACTTTGTGTGGTGCAGTAGTAGGATTTTTTACAATTCATTCTCAGAATGTGGGCAAGGCCAGCATTTATTGCCCATCCGCAGTTGCCCTGAGAAGGTGGTAGTGAACCAATCCGACAGCTTCGTGATCACTTTTACTGATACCTACTTTTTATTTCCAGCTTTTTTAAACTGAATTCAATTTCTCAAACTGCCATGTAGGACTTGAACTCATGTTCTACTGGATTATTAGTCCAGAACTCTGGATTACTAGTCCAGTGGCATAACCACTACACTACCATACCCCCCTTTGCATTGGTGATCCAACAAGTGGTGCCACTGAAGCCTCAATGTTAGCCACCTTGAGCCACACACAGTGGTCAGAACAACAACAGCAGCAGTGACCAAGGAGTAGATCTCCCACCATCTTGTCAGAGGAATGGTGCATGTGCAGGACAGGAAAAAGAGAGAGAGAAAATAAATTTAAAATAGAACTGAGAAACACTGGACGATATATATTTTTAAAATTTAAGTCAAACGTTCTTTCTTTTTCATGCATGATTCCCAGAACAGAAAGTGATGTAGAGCCACTCCAGATTACACAGAGTGATGCAAGTGAAGGAGGAGAAAACATTCTCCTCTTTGTATCCAACTACATAAACAGACAGGCCAACGGTCAGCTTTTTTAAAACTGGCAATCAATGTTTCTGCCATGCGCCAGAGTTTTAGAGGAAAAATCAAGCTTTTTTCACTGGGATTCATTGGATTAGAAGCTTTTCAAGCTATTAGAACAATCAATTAAACATTACTTTCTCCAACTGTTAGTTGCACACAAATTTGAGGCAGAAAAGCTTTATGGTGAGCTGATGTTTTTCTAAGAGTCACAGATACAGGGTAAGTTTATTTAGTATTGGTCCCCAAAGAAGTTTTATATAACGACTTGTTAAAATGTAGCTTTCAAAACTTTTGATTTTCGTCAAAGGGATTTTCTGGGTCAGGCTCGGCTTTTGTCTCATGTAGATGTTTATTTTCTTCAAAACTAGTTGCAGCCACGTCTTTTGAGACAAAGATGTTCCATGGTGTGAATGCATTAAATGTGTTTTTTTGAGCATTCCTGTCACTGCACTTGTGAAATTGCTGTGCTTTGGAAATGAAATGGGGAGTGGGATTGGAGTGGCAATGAGTTTCACTTCATTTAAAAATAAATACCCTGAGATTCCCATATTTAAGACTTCACTACTATGTTCAACAGTGTACTATGCGTGATGCAGACTATTGGCCTGTTAGTTTGTGAGATGCAGTGCCTGGTTATGTTCAGTAACTTCGAAAGCTGTTTCAAGATTTACGCGGGCATGGTGGAGGTCCTTTTGTTACTGTGCAAAAACTAGAAGGGAGTCCACAGCGATCATGTTAGAGTACAGGAAAATGTGAGGAGGGATATTAATAATCAATAAGTTCCTACATTCCTTCATGACTTGGACGAAGGAATAGAGAGCCGCATATCTAAGTTTGTTGACGACACTAAGTTAGGTGGCACAGTAACTAGTGTAGATGGGAGCAAAAAATTGCAAGGGGTCATTGATAGATTAAGTGAGTGGGCAAAACTGTGGCAGATGGAGTTCAATGTGGGAAAGTATGAGGTTAACCTCTTTGGACCTAAGAAATATAGATCAGAGCATTTTCTAAATGGCAAGAAGCTAGGAACTGTGGATGAGCAAAGGGATTTAGGGCTCCAAGAACCGAAATCACTAAAAGCTAGTATCATAGTAGGTACAACACAGGAGGAGGCCATTTGGCCCATCGTGCATGTACTGGCTCTTTGAAAGAGCTATCCCATTCCCCTGCACTTTCCCCATAGCCCTGTAAATTTTTTCCCTTCAAATATTTATCCATTTGCCTTTTGAAAGTTACTATCTAATCCGTTTCCACCATCGTTTCAGGCAGTGCATTCCAGATCATTACAACTCGCTGGGTAAAAAAATGTTTCCTCATGTCGGCTCTGGCTCCTTTGGCGATCACTTTAAATCTGTGTCTTCTGGTTACCGACCCGTCTGCCACTGGAAATGGTTTCTCCTTATTTACACTGTCAAAACTGTTCACGACTTTGCACATCTTTATCAAATCTCCTCTTAACCTTCTCTGTTCTAAGGAGAACGACCCCAGCTTCTCCAGTCTCTCCACATAACTGAAGTCCCTCATCCCTGACACCATTCTAGTAAATCTATTCTGCACCCTTTCTAATGCCTTGACATCTTTCCAAAAGTGCGGTGCCCAGAATTGAAAATAACAGTCCAGCTGAGGAATAACCAGTGTTTCATAAAGGCTTAGCATAACTTCCTTGCTTTTGTATGCTATGTCCCTATTAATAAAGCCCAGGATCCTATATGCTTTTTTAACAGTCTTCTCAACTTGTCCTGCCACCTTCAAATGTTTGTGTATGTGCACCCCCAGGTCTCTCTGTTCCTGCACTCCCTTTAAAATTGGACCATTTAGTTTATATTGCCTCTCCTCATTCTTCCTACCAAAATGTAACGCTTCACATTTCTCTGCATCAAATTTCATCTGCCATGTGCCTGCCCATTTCACCAGTCTGTCAATATGTCCTCCTGAAGTCTGTTACAATCCTCCACATTGTTTACTACAATTCCAAGTTTCATGTCATCTGCAAACTTTGAAATTATACCCTCTATACCCAAGTCCAGGTCATTAATATATATCAAAAAGAGCAGGGGTCCTAATACTGGCCCCTGGGGAACACCATTGTATACATCCCTCCAGCCTGAAAAAAAAACGTTCACCACTAGTCTTTGCTTTCTGTCCCCTAGCCAATTTTGTATCCACGCTGCCACTGTCCCTTTAATCCCATGGGCTTTAATTTTGCTAACAAGTCTATTATGTGGTACTTCATCAAATGCCTGTTGAAAGTTCATTTGCACGTCAACTGCACTACCCTCATCAACCCTCTCCGTTACTTCATCAAAGAACTCAATCAAGTTAGTCAAACACAATTTTCCTTTAACAAATCCGTGCAGACTTTCATTTATTCGCCCATACTTTTCCAAGTGCCAATTAATTTTGTCCCAGATTATTGCCTCTAAAAGTTTCCCCACCACCGACGTTAGGCTGACTGGTCTGTAATTGCTGGGTTTATCCCTCGCCCCCTTTTTGAACAGGGGTGTAATATTTGCAATCCTCCAGTCTTCCAGCACCATCCCCATATCTAAGGAGGATTGGAAGACTGTGGCCAGAGCGTCCGCAATTTCCACCCTTACTTCCCTCAGTAACCTAGGATGCATCCCATCTGGGTGACTTTTCTACTTTGAGTGCTGCCAATTTTTTAAGTACCTCCTCTTTATCTATTTTTATTCTATCCAATATCGCTTCTACCTCCTCCTTTACTGTTACAATGGCAGCATCCTTTTCTCTAGTGAAGATGGATGCGAAGTATTCATTTCGTACCTCAACCATGCCCTCTGCCTCCACAAGAAGATCTCCTTTTTTGTCCCTAATCAGTCCCATACTTCCTTTGACTTCCCTTTTACTATTTATATGTCTGTAAAAGACTTTTGGGTTCCCTTTTATGTTAGCCACTAATCTATTCTCATATTCTCTCTTTGCCCCTCTTATTCCCTTTTTTAGATCTCCTCTGTACTTTCTATATCCAGCCTGGTTCTCCACTGTATTATGATCCTTACATATGTTATAAGCCTCCTTTTTCTGTTTCATTTTAATCTCTATATCTTTAGTCATCCAAGGAGATCTAGGTTTGGACACCCTTCCTTTCCCACCCTTCTTTTCCCAAGATATCTCCTCCTTGAAGGCCTCCCACTGTTAAATCGCTGTTTTGCGTACCAATTTTTGATTCCAATCCATCTGGGCAAGATCCTTTTTTAACTCACTAAAATTAGCCCTCCTCCAGTTAAGCATTTTCACAATTGATCGTTCCTTATCCTTTTCCATAACTATTCTAAACTTAATGATATTATGATAACTGCTCCCAAAATGCTCCCCCAATGAAACATGCTCCACTTGCACTATTTCATTCCCCAGAACTATTTCCTTCCTGGTTGGGCTGGAAACACACTGTTCCAGAAAGTTCTCTTAAACAAATTTCAGGAATTCCTCCCCCTCTTTGTCCTTTACACTGTTACTGTCCCAGTCTATATTGGGAAAATTGAAGTCCCCCATTATCAGTACTCTATAGTTCTTGCATCTTTCTGTAATTTGCCTGCAAATGTTCTCCTCTATCTCCTTCCTACTATTTGGTGGCCTATAGTAGACACCCAGTAACGTATTAGCTCCTCTATTTTTCCTTAATTCTAACCAAATAGATTCTGTCCTTGACCCCCCAGCTTCATCATCCCTTTCCAGTGCTATAATAGTTTCTTTGATCAATACTCCCACTCCACCTAGTGGACAGGTACAAAAAAATAATTAAAAAGGCTAATGGAATGTTGGCCTTTATACACGAGAATACAAAGGGATGGAAGTTATGTTACAATTACACAAAACTTTAGTCAAACCCCATCTGGAGTATTGCATCAGTTCTGGGCAACGTACCTTAGGAAGGATATATTGGGCTTGTGGGGGTGCAGCTCAGGTTCACCAGATTCGTATCGGGGCTAAAAGGGTTTAATTATGAGGACAGATTACATAGCATAGGCTTGTATTCCCTTGAATATAGAAGATTAAGCGATGATCTAATTGAAGTGTTTAAGATGATTAAAAGATTTGATAGGGTAGATAGCGAGAAACTATTTCCTCTGGTAGGAGAGTCCAGAACAAGGGGGCATAATCCTAAACTTAGAGCTAGGCCGTTCAGGGCTAATGGCAGAAAGCACTTCTTTACACAAAGGGAGTGGAAATCTGGAATTCTCTCCCCCAAAAGCTGTTGAGGCTAGTTCAATTGAAAATTTCAAAACTGATATTGATAGATTTTTGTTAGGTAAGGCTACTAAGGGTTATGGAGTTAAGATACAGATCAGCCATGAGCTAATTGAATGGTGGAACAGGCTTGAGGGGCTGAATGGCCTTTTCCTGTTCCTATGCAACAGTGACTACACTTCAAAAGTACTTCATTGGCTGTAAAGAACTTTGGGACATTCTAAGGTCATGAATGGTGCTATAGAATTGCAAATTTTTCTTTTTAAGAGTTATTGCGAACCCTCGACTAGAAACAGTCAGGCCAACCTGAGAGGACAAAATTCAGCTTCCTGTGCCTATTCCTGATAATCGAAGGGTTGATTTTCACCTTCACCGCCCGGGTGGTAATCTGATGGAGCAGATCACCCAACCATTGTAAAAGCCACCCGATTTTTATCCCATTGCTTTCGACAGAACGAAAATTAGGTAGAATAAAAAGAAAGACTTGCATTTATATAGCGCCTTTCACCACCGCAGGAGCTCCCAAAGTGCTTTAAAGCCAATGAAGTACTTTTGAAGTGTGGTCGATGTTGTCATGTAAGAAACACGGCAGATAATTTTGCACACAGCAAGCTCCCACAAACAGGAATGAGGTTAATGGCCAGATAATCTGCTTTTTAGTTAAAATTCATAAAACTATACTATTTTAGTATTAAAATATCAGTAACCCATCCAGAAAAAATATTTTTGGCTTTAAAGGCAGAATTATAGTAAGTTCCAAAATATTAGAAAATGCATCGGATAAAGTGTCAAAAATCAAAATTTTCTGTGGGGAAGGCGCCATGATCCCAGATATTTGTGGAGAATAAATTCCCTATCTTCAGTACTCACATTCCCCTTTGCTAATTTGTAAACTCGCCATTGCTGCAAACTACGCTTTTGTGTGCTTTAGGTTTTTCCCATATAAAAACAATTGACTAGTGCATATTATCTGCGCCAGTTATTTGTTTCCTGGCGATCTGCCAGAAGGTTTGCATGACAGAGCTTTGAAAAAGTCACCTCATTGTGCAGTACTTAATGCCAATATCCTCCTGTCTGACTGAAATCAGCTTCACAGTCCAAGAAGGATTAAATTCCAATTTGTATTGTACTTGTTTTCAATCCCATGCCGAGGTTATTATTGTAGATACATGGGGACTCTTGTTTATTCCCTAATCTCCATCAGAGGGATGATTCCCTCCATTATGGCAGGTAACGGCAACCCTACTGTGCAATTATCCGCTTACCAAGAGTTCAGTTTTTTTTTAATCGATTTGAGCACAGATTGATCAGTAACTTGTTAGACACAGGGGAGGAATGTTAATACATATATTTAAACATACCTGGGATTGATTGCCAAGGTAGTATTCTAAACAAGGGCTGAGTAATTACAAAGCAGCAGTCTGTTCAAGGTGTTCATTTGGGTGATGTATATGATAATGAATCATGGGAATAATCAAATCAAAGGGTTCATTATAAACTGAATAGAGTGAAATTCAAATGGTTTATAATCATGTAAACGTGATTACAGTACATTTACAAGATGTTATGATGCAATATATCCAAGTGCTGAAAATGCAAGGCTTTTGTCCCAAAACACAATCTCACTTGGTGGGAACATGAATTGGAGACTCGGAAGTTTTGAGGGGTGATTTTATTTGGCTTTGGGTTCATTTTTTTTTTGTACCTATCATGGTGCGTTCAGTGCCATTGATGCAATCAGGCTGACATCCATAATAAAGGATTAACAATTATAAAGTTCATTTGTTGAATGCTACTCAACAGTCAACTTTTACATTAAACATGTGTATGCATGCACTTCCTGTTCAATTTCCTGTTGGCACAATGTTTGGTCACATGTTTATGTAATATTTAACAGTGTGCCTGTAATGAATTCAGGAGAAATTTCTTTACCCACAGAATGGTTAGAATTGCTACAACATGGAGTAGTTGAGGTGACTAGTATAGATGCATTTAAGAGGAAGCTGGATAAACACATGAGGGAGAATGGAATCGAAGGATATGCTGATAGGGCTAGATGAAGAGGGGTGGGAGGAGGCTCGTGTGGAGCATAAACCTGTTGGGCCGAATGGCCTGTTTTTGTGCTTTACCTGGGTGTGTGAGGCAAGCATGGCCCACACCATAAAGCGGCAGCAGGGAGGGCGGTAGGACCGGACCTGGGAAATCAAAAGAAAAGTCAAAAGGTGACGTTACAGAGGAGCGCCCAGGGAAGTCAGTCAGTATTTTGTTTCTTGGTAAGCGTTTTATTTTTATTAGCTATTGTGTTTAGTGGTTGGTATCTTTAGTAGTTGGTAGTATTTTCGGTGGTTAGTCTGTTGGTGTTAGTTAAAAAGCCTTAAAACTAAACACACAGTTAAAAAGAGGGAGAAACCAGAGCGGTTAAACAAACCCAGGGAAAAATCTCAAAAGGAGACGTTATAGTCAGCACAGAAGGGGAGCGGCAGAACCTGGAAAGGGAGGGGGAAGAACCAGTTGTTGTGGTCTATGTTGGGACCAATGACATAAGTAAGAAAAGGGAGGAGGTCCTGCTGAGGGAATATCAGAAGCTAGGAATTAAATTAAAAAGCAGGACCTCACAGATGGTAATCTCAGGATTACTACCTGAGCCACGTGCTAATTGGCAAAGGGATAAACAGGTCAGAACGGTGAATGCGTGGCTGAAAGACATGTATGGGAAGGAGGAGTTTCATTTCATGGGACACTGGCACCAGTACTGGGACGGGCAGGAGCTGTATCGTTGGGACAGGCTCCACCTGAACCAGAGTGGGACCAGTGTCCTAGCGGAAAGGATAAATAGGGCTGTCAATAGGACTTTAAACAAGTAAGATGGGGGGAGAGATCAGGGGAAGAGAGCATAAGTCTGATGAAAAAAGAAATAGGAAATGAGAGTAAAGGTCAGACCAAGTTAAGGAATAAGGGTAACATAAACAGTCAGGGGACAAACACAGTTATAGAGCATAAGTGCAAAATGACTGTTAAAAATAAAGAGAGGGGAACCATTACTAAAATCAAATTAAATTACCCGTACAGCAACGTGCACAGCATCCAACACAAAACGGGAGATCAGGAGGCAATAATTTACAGCGAGGAGCCAGATGTGGTAGGGATAACTGAAACATGGATACATAAGGAACAGGACTGGAAGTTAAATATTGCAGGATATGATGTATTCAGAAAGGATAGGGAAGGAAGAAGTGGGGGTGTGATAGCTGTACTAATTAGAGACAACAGAATGGCAATAGAAAAAAGGGACATAAGTAACATTAAGATGGAAACAGAATCCATATGGACTGAGACAAAGGATAAGAAGGGATCGATCATGTTAATAGGTATATTCTACAGACCACCTGATAGTGGAAGGGAAGTGGAGGAAGAAATATGTAGGCAAATCTATGAAATGAGTAAAAAACATCGAATAATAATCATGAGAGATTTCAACTTCCCCCCAAATAAACTGGCAAGAATAGGTAGGGAAAGGAGAGAAGGGAATGGAGATTTTACAGTGTGTACAGGACCCCTTTCTTACCCAGTATGTGAGAAGCCCAACAAGAGAGAAATCATTGCTGGATCCAGTATTGGGAAATGAACCAGAACAGATAAGAGAAGTAAGCATACGGGGAGCATCTAGGCAATAGCAATCATAACATAATAAGGTTTAAAATATTGATTGAGAAAGACATAAGTAAGACAAAGAACAAAGTAATAGATGGGGAAAAAACGAGCTTTGAGAGGATGAGAGTGAACGTACGGCAGGTAAACTGGAAAAAAATTTTGACGGTCAAAGAAATAGAACAGCAGTGGGTAATATTCAAAACGGTGATCAATAGAGTCCAGAAAAAAACATTCCTCTAAAAGCAAGGAAAAACTCGCCAATAATGAAACACCATGGGTGAATAAAGAGATAAAAAAATAGTGCTAGGGAAATTAATGGGGCTAAAGGCTGACAAATCCCCAGGGCCTGATAATCTACATCCCAGAGTACTAAAGGAAGTGGCCCTGGAAATAGTGGATGCATTGGAGATCATCTTCTAAAATTCTATAGACTCTGGAACAGTTCCTACAGATTGGAGGGTGGCAAATGTAACCCCACTATTTAAAAAAGGAGGGAGAGAAAAAACAGGGAGTTACAGACCAGTTAGCCTAACATCAGTAGTGGGGAAAATGCTAGAGTCTATTATAAAAGATGTGATAACAGAACACTTGGAAGGCATTAACGGGATTGGACAAAGTCATTATGAAAGGGAAATCATGCTTAACAAATCTACTGGAGTTTTTTGAGGATGTAACTAGTAGAATAGATAGGGGAGAACCAGTGGATGTGGTGTACTTGGATTTTCAGAAGGCTTTTGATAAGGTCCCACACAAGAGGTTAGTGTGCAAAATTAAAGCACATGGGGTTGGGAGGAATATACTGGCATGGATTGAGAATTGGTTGACAGACAGGAAACAGAGAGTAGGAATAAACGGGTCTTTTTCCGGGTGGCAGGCAGTGACAAGTGGGATACCACAGGGTGCTTGGACCCCAGCTATTCACAATATATATCAATGATTTGGATGAGGGAATGGAATGTAACATTTCCAAGTTTGCAGATGACACAAAGCTGGGGTGGAATGTGAGCTGTGAGGAGGATGCAAAGAGGCTCCAATGTGATTTAGACAAGTTGGGTGAGTTGGCAAGAACATGGCAGAAGAAGTATAACGTGGATAAATGTGAGGTTATCCACTTTGGTTGTAAAAATAGAAAGGCAGATTATTATCTGAATGGTAATAGATTGGGAAAAGGGGAGGTGCAACGAGACCTGGTTGTCCTTATACACCAGTCGCTGAAAGCCAGCATTCAGGTGCAGCAAGCAGTTAGGAAGGCGAATGGTATGTTGGCCTTCATTGCAAGAGGATTTGAGTACAGGAACAGGGATATCTTACTTTAGTTATACAGGGCCTTGGTGAGACCACATCTGGAGTATTGCGTGCAGTTTTGGTCTCCTTATCTGAGGAAGGATATCCTTGCCATGGAGGGAGTGCAACGAAGGTTTACCAGACTGATTCCTGGGATGGCAGAACTGACGTATGAGGAGAGATTGGGTCGACTAGGCCTATATTTACTAGAGTTTAGAAGAATGAGAGGTGATCTCTTCGAAACATATAAAATTCTAACAGGACTAGACAGACTAGATGCAGGGAGGATGTTCCCGATGGCTGGGGAGTCCAGAACCAGGGGTCACAGTCTCAGGATACGGAATATGCCATTTAGAACTGAAATGAGGAGAAATTTCTTCACTCAGAGGGTGGTGAACCTGTGGAATTCTCTACCACAGAAGGCAGTGGAGGCCAAGTCATTCGATGTATTCAAGAAGGAGATAGATATATTTCTTAATGCTAAAGGGATCAACGGATATGGGGAAAAAGCGGGAACAGGGCATTGAGTTAGACGATCAGCCATGATCATTTTGAATGGTGGAGCAGGCCCGAAGGGCCGAATGGCTTACTCTTGCTCCTATTTTCTGTGTTTCTATAAGTGTAAAATTGAAACTAAAGAAAATGGCATACTCTAAGTACATAGACAATAAAGGAGCGGATGACAAACGGGAATACGAACAGGTTAGGAAAGAAGTCAAAAAAAAATTAGGAAAGCAAAGAGGAACTACGAGATTACATTATCAAGGAGTATAAAAATAAATAGTAAAGTATTCTACAGACACACAAGTAACAAAAGAAAAATCATAACAGGGATGGGGCCACTGAGGGATGCACAAGATAAACTCACAGGTAACGAAGCAAAATGGAAGAAGTATTGAATAGTTACTTTGTCTCAGTATTTACCATGGAGACTAACAAGGTGGGCAGGACATTAGAAGACGAGATCGAAAAAGATATTGAAACATTTAAGATGGAAAGGGGGGAGATAATTGATAAACGAATCAAACTAAGGAAGGATAAGACCCCTGGTCCGGAAGGATTGCATCCATGAATATTAAAAGAAGTGAGGGAAGAGATAGCAGAGGCACTACTCCATATATATAATAATAATTCATTAGAAAAGGGAAAAGCTCCAGAGGACTGGCGGACAGCTAATGTTATTCCAATCTTTAAAAAAGGAGCTAGAACAAGTCCAGGGAACTATAGAGCAGTTAGCTTAATGTCGGTGGTAAAAAAGATAATGGAATCTTTACTCAAAGATATAATAGAAAGACATCTAGAGAATGAAAATGTAACAAAGAATAATCAGCACTGATTTCAGAAAGGAAAGTTATGCTTGACCAACCTTATTGAATTCTTTAAAGAAGTAACAAGGGTAATGAGGTAGAAGTAATACATTTGGATTTTCAAAAGGCCTTCAATGAGGTACCACATTGCAGACTCATGGCTAAGATCAGAGCATATGGAGCAGAATGGATAGCAACCTGGCTACAAAACAGAAAACAGAGAATAGGGTTTAATGGTAGCTACTCAGACAAGCAAAAGATGGGAAGTGGTGTTCCACAGGGATCGATGCTGGGACCATTGGTGTTCACAATTTATGATTTGGATTCAGGAATCGGAAGTACAATTTCAAAATTTGGGGACGATACTAAATTGGAGGGTGTAGTTAATAGAGTCATAGAGAGTCATAGAGTCATACAGCACGGATAGAGGCCCTTCGGCCCATCGTGTCCGCGCCGGCCATCAGCCCTGTCTACTCTAATCCCATATTCCAGCATTTGGTCCGTAGCCTTGTATGCTATGGCATTTCAAGTGCTCATCCAAATGCTTCTTGAATGTACTACAAAGGAAAAATGTGTCAAAATGCAAGAGGCATTGATAAACTTGCAGAATGGGCATGTCATTGGCAAATGAATTTCAATATAGTTTAGTGTGAGGTGATGCATTTTGGTAGGAAGAATAAAGAAGCCACATGCTGCTTGGACAATAAGAGTCTAAACAGGATAGAGGAGCAAAGGGACCTGGGGTACAGATACACAAATCACTAAATGTAGCAACGCAGGCTAATAAAAAGGCAAATTGAGTACTGGGGTTCATTTCTAGAGGGACAGAATTGAAAAGCAGGGAAGTTATGTTAAACTTGTATAGAACCTTGGTTAGACCACACTTGGAGTATTCTGCACAGTTCTGGTCTCCATATTATAGAAAGGATATAGAGGCACTGGGGAGGGTGCAAAAAAGATTCACAAGGATGATACCAGAACTGTGAGGATATCCTCATTTGGAAAAGCTGAACAGGTTGGGGTTCTTTTCTCTGGAAAAGAGAAGACTGAGGGGTGACCTGATAGAGGTCTTTAAGATAATGATAGGGTTTGATACGGTAGATGTAGAGAAAATGTTTCCACTGTGGGGGAGTTCAAAATTAGAGGTTATAAATATAAAATAGTCGCTAATAAATCCAATAGGGAATTCAGGAGAAACTTCGTTACACAAAGCGTGGTAAGAATGTGGAATGCGCGACCACAAGGAGTAGTTGAGGCAAATAGCAAAGATGCATTTAAGAGGAAGCTAAATAAGCACATGGGGGTGAAAGGAATAGAAGGGTATCCTGATAGGGTTAGATGAAGTAGCAAGAGAGGAGGCCCTAATCAAAGTCATAAATGATATCATGGTGCACTATCCCTCCTCATCAGTCTCGATGTGTCTGCAGCTTTAGAATGGTTGACCACACCATCCTCCTCCATTAGAGCTTCTCCTCCATTGGCTAGCTGAGTGGGACTGCCCTCGCCTGGTTCCACTCTTACCTATCCAGTCACAGCCAGAGAATCTCCTGCACGGCTTTGCTTTCTGCCCCTGCACCATTACCCCTGGAGTCCCCCAAGGATCTATCCTTGGGGCCCCCTCCTATTTCTCATCTACATGCTGCCCCTCAGTGACATCATCCGAAAACACATCAGGTTCTACACGTATGCTAATGACACCCATCTATTCCTCACCTCCATTTCTCTCGACCACTCCGCTGCCTTTGTGTTGTCAGACTGCTCGTCTGACATCCAGTCTTCGAAGAGCCAAAATTTCCTCCAATTAAACATTAGGAAGACCAAAGCCATTGTATTCAGCCCCCGCCACAAACTCCGTTCCCGAACCACCTATTTCATTCCCCTCCCTGGCACTGTCTCAAGCTGAACCAGACTGCTTGTAACCTTGGCGTCCTATTTGACCCTGAGCTGAGCTTCTGACTCCATATCCCCTCCATCACAAAGACAACCTACTTCCACCTCCATAATATCGCCCATCTCCGCCCCTCCTCAGAACACGCTTTCATTACCTCCTGATTTGATTATTCCGCTGCTCTCCTGACCATCCTTCCCTCTTCCACTCTCTATAAACTTGAGCTTGTCCAAAACTCTGCTGCCTGTATCCTAACTTGCACCAAGTCCTGTTCACCCATCACCCCTGTGCTCGCTGACCTACATTAGCTCCTGCTCCAGCAACGCCGCGATTTTAAAATTCTCATCCTCGTGTTCAAATACTGCCATGGCCTCAGCACTCCCTATCTATGTAATCTGCTTCAGCTACAACCCTTCCACAACTCTGCAATCCACCAACTCAGGCCTCTTGTGCATCCCCCACTTCTTTCGCCCCACCATTGGCGGCTATGCTTTCAGCTGTATAGGCCCTAAGCTCTGGAATTCCCTCCCTCGACCTCTCCGATTCTCCACCTCTCTTTCCTCCTTTAAGATCCTCCTTAAAATCAGCCTCTTTCACTAATGTTATAGTCACCCCTCCTATTATCTCCTTCTTTGGATTGGTGTCAATAGCATGTTTTACTGCATTAAAGGCACTATATAGATGCAAGTTGTTGTTGTTATGGAGAAGGTGATCCCGTCGAGCAAGCATTTACAAACATACTTAGAGATGTTACTCAAATATTTCTTATATTCCAGATGGTCTCCTCTAATGAAAGCCCTTAAAACAATTTGCATATGCTTTCTGAGGCCATTATTGGGCCAATCAAATTCAGCTGATATGCCACTGTTATTTGCGCTTGTCATTGAGATGCAGCAGCAAGCTGATCAAGGTTGAACAGACTTGTTCCATAAATACAGGATGCTGTTGCATATTTCTCAAATCTGATCATCTTCCCTAGAACGTTAAATGCTGAAGCTCTCACTTTGTCATGTTCATTTTCAAAGAAAGATTCAATTGTAAATTCTACATCAATAAGAATGGAACTTGCATTATTCTCTTGCAACTGATCTAGAATCTTGGACATGTTTGATGTTGTCTCAACTGCTAGGAGCAGGAGTAGGCCATTTAGTCCCTCGACCCTATTCCATCATTCAATTAGATCACGGTTGATCTGTGCAACTCCATTTAACCATATCCCTTGATATCTTTACCCAACAAAAATCTATCGATCTTAGTCTTGAAAACTTCAATTGACCCAGCATCCACAGCCTTTTGTGGGAGAGAATTCCAGATTTCCACTACCCTTTGTGTGAAAAAGTGCTTCCTGATTTCATTCCTGAATGGCCTTGCTCTAATGCCATATCTCTTTGCGATGTCCACATCTAAGCCTGCATTGGAATCTTTGGCTCCCAAACGTGGTAAGCTGAAAACACTATTCAGGCAGATTTTAATTAATTCAAATATAAGAGACACTAGTTTTATGAGGGATGGACAGGTATCCATGGGAGCCTTTTAAATGGAAGTCATTTGTTTCTGTTGGCTCAGCCTTCATCAGCTCCTGCATATAGGTCAGCATTAGGAAATTACAGACTGTTGCTAAGGTGTTAATGTACTGTGTTGGAATCACAAACTCAGGGAGGAATGGCCAGAGACCATTGTCAATCATCAAAATTGTAGCCAACATTTTCATCAACACATTGTACAGTCTTCTTAAATCTTTGTCTGTAACCACATCTGCAATTAATTTTCGGAGCTCCCCTGTGATTTCTTTGTTTTCCTCACTCTCCTCAGTCAGCAGAGCACCGTGTCGGAAGATAAATTTCACCATTCCAATCTTCCCTCTATCTCTGGATTACTGTGACTGACCAAAGTATGTATTCTTGGGGCAAGTTTTCTCTTCACTTTGTTGCAATCAGATGGAGATATTAGTTACATGCTATTCAGTATCAGATAATTCTGACTTTCCATGCGTGAAGGGATAGTATTAATACAATGCTTCAGGACTGCCAGTGTTCCCAGTTGAATTTAGTCATTGTTGATTGCCAGCTGCAGCAGGAGGAATTCTACTGATTGTCAAGACTGGAGTTAAAAGTTTGAAGCAGCAAAGGATTTCATTTTGATGTTTCCCAGAAGACGGGTTTGTGGGTTGATCCATTCCAATATAGATCTGATTATGTAAAACTGTTAAACTGACTCTCCATGGCTGTGCATGCTGCACAGAATGATATAAAAATCACTAGGGGTTTTTTGGTCAGAATTATTGGAATTAACTTGGGTAGTTCATTCTCTAGCTTGTCACAGAGTAGCAGGCGGGTTATCTGGCTTATAGTTTTATTTAATACTGTGCTCACCTTGCTTTGTTTCATTGGCAGCCACAAATTAAAATGTGTATCATAAGCAGTAGAAAACTAGGGAAGAATAAATTCTTCTTCAGTATAGAATCTGGATCCTCGTCTATGTCTGATAGACATGAAAGAATGCTCACACTAAAAAGACACAATGCAAAACAGAATACCTATTTTATATTCTCGTGTTTAATTCTATGAAACATAGAGAGCAGAGTTTTCAAGACTGGTTTTATCAAAGGTACCATGCAATGCATGTTTTCTGCACAGAGGTTTACCAGCGTCACCAGCATCATACCAGCAATATGACTGGATGTATCATTGGATCATTGAAAAATTTATATAGCGCCTTTCACAACCCCAGGACGTCCCAAGGTGCTTTACAGTCAATTAAATACTTTTGAAATGTAGTTACTGTTATAATGTGGGATAATTGACATTATCTCATTAAAACCTTTAATGGTAAACCCAAAACTCAGACTGACAAGGCAGCTAATTGCAGTTTCATGACATTCAATGGTTACATTTGATTTTGGTTATTTCCATAGAAGCCAAGAAAATCATTTTTTTAGCCAATGATGGGCCTAAGTACTCCATGTTGTTCAGAACTATTGATGTCATAATCTGTAATAAAGCAGACCATTGTACCACCATCAACCTCTTGGGGGTGATTTTAAACCCCAAGAACAGGTGGGAGTTGAAAATAGTTTTTTTTGGGGTCGCGACCGCAAAATTTTCGGATTTTGCATTCCCAGTGGGAAGCCTGTACTTTTACGCGCTGACGTTAAACCCGGCAATAAAGCCGGGTTGCAGTCGAGACCCATAAAACAAATATTTTCAACTCCCATCCGCTGCCAACCCACCTGTTCTTGGGATTTAAAATCACCTCCCTTGTGTTTAATAAGAAACCTGCGATTGAAATTTGGTACCACTTCAGGACTGGTGCATCCCAGTATTTGCAGAGATTCGGTCTAACAAGCTCACCGCCATCGAAAAGTGTGTCCATAATCACATCTAACAAACATTCCATTTTGATAGTCACCATTTTACACACTCAGGGATCCAAAGCATCCAAGCTCCTCAATTCAGTGTTTTATTCTTATCTGTACTATTACTGCAATTTATTTGCTTCCTCAGAAACTAGTAATTGTTTATTATTTCACCAAATGCAGGAGGGAAAGGGAGCAAGTTTTTTTTGACTGTAATTTCAATGTCTTTGATTCTTACAGCAGAATACCCAGTTCTTAGAATTGTTTTTAACTGTGCTGTTTTAGTTCCTTACAAACCAGTAGGTCTCCAAAATTAATGATTTGTGGCAGGGAGTGAGGAGAAATGAATCAGTGCAATTGGATCTTTAATTTCCTGCTCTTCAATTCTTTGTCACAACAAACTATATCACATATATTAAAGTGCAGAGTTCAATTAATATTTTGTTCCTCTCTTTTACCCCAATACAGAGCTAATTCCCTATTATGAGGAGTGAAAGCCCTTGCAGTACAAAGTTCTCAGCCCTGTGTAGACTCTTTCTCAGAGTTTTATTTGTTGATTGTGTAATTGATATTCTGGTTAAAGTTCTTTTTTCTTAAAAACAAGTATTTCCCAAAAGTAACAGTGATTTTATTTTGAGGGACTGGTTTGGGGAAATGAATCAGCCCTTTGTCCATTTCCACAATTCCAACTTCAAGTTACTGTCTCAAGAAATTATTTATGTATTTTAAACCACAGAATGATATGACTAGTTAATTGATTTACTTCCTGTTCTCCAGCTCCTTATATATTTGGCTCTGATCTGTTTTGAACAGTCCCTTCTCGTTATCCTCTGGTACAAAATGTATCTGTTTACAGTTAACACACTGGCTTCCCAGAGCTCTCGGGCTATTTGCTGGTAGATTTTCATTGTTATTGATTTAATTTCCAGTCTACTTTTGCTTCCTTGCAACCCGCTAATGGTTTATTTCTCCAAACATAGGAGTTTCTTCTTTAATTGTCAATTTTTTTTGACTGTAATTCCAAATCTGCAAATCAATATCTCCACAGTGACTTTTTTAAACTAGAGAGTAGATGTATTTGTTCTTGAATTCTTTATATATTCAGTTCTGGAGATTTGCAACTCACAGTCTATCTCTTCAGCCCCTGAACTTGCTGGCCGATTTGCGCATTAATACGGGCATGCATTGTTAACACGCCGTTATTTTTCCAGGAAGATTTGGCCCATTATGATTTTATGCATCCAGTGGAATATCCTGCAAGGTGTCTGACCTGCATGCCCTGCGTTCCCAATATGCGATCCCAGCAGGTGAAGCTCTGCACCAGGAGACTGAATTAATAAAATATACCTCATACACTATCATTGCATGGATTCAAGTCTGAAAATATGACAGGTTTAATCATGGGGTTCAAGACTGTGAATTGTAGTCAAGTGTCAGATTTATATTTTCAAATTTTGTCCAATTTCAAGTTTTATATTATCGCGTTGCCGTTTAAAAGACGTGGCCTGGAATTTCCATGCGGGTTCTTCTGATCTCCTGTCATTACTTCGGAAGAAGATCAATGGATGCCCCTTTTATGCTGTTAATGCTGATTCTCCAGGGTTTCTGCTGAAGTCACAGCCAGCGATTGGGAAACCTCTGCGGGAACTCTGCCCTGTACACTTTATGGCAAAGCTTCGGGATGATTGATTTTAGATGATTTAAACTACAATTATGGAAACCACCAAAACACAGGATTTTTTGAAGTCCTTTTTGATGTGCACTCATTAAAGAGTTCCCCGTCCCCTTTTCAATTTAAACTCCTAAGCAAGTGGTATTATAGAACATCACTGAATACATTCTAATTGACAAACAATAGGCGTGCAAGACACCTGCAATGGTTCACCTTGCTCCAGGCAAGACTTTCTCCTGTGCACTGACACCGTCCCACTTTCAGTGGGAAAGGTATTGATTATAGCTAAAGTAAAATCTCAAAATGCAGGAAGTGCATAGCAAGTGTGCTAGCATCTGTAAAGAGAGGTTAAAGTTTCAGATGTAAACCCTTCATCAGAATTGGAAACTGGAAGGGTAAGCGAGCCCTGAAATTGATTTTAGTTATCACTGTGGCCCATCCGCCTAAACCAATTTTTTTTTAGTAAAAATTCCCAGATTATTTTTTTAAAATGTTACTGAAGGACACAAAAATATAAATCCTATTATTTTACATGGACTTTATTAGTTAAAATCAAAAGTAGCAAAAAAAAAAAAATCACAGGAAATTAAAATATGAAAAACTAAAGGAATGCAGATATAAGAATAGTCGTCTAATCTTCTCAGCTAAGCAGCCAACATTATAGCCTAAATTTTTCTGAGTGTTTGCTGGCAGCGGGCAACCTCACCAGCTCCCGGTGTTTATTGGTAACAAATATGCCTTCGGTTTTGGGCATCGAAACACAGGAAAGATATATTGACCTTGGAAGGGGTACAGCGCAGATTCACCAGGATGATACCAGTGGTTAAATTATGAGTCCAGGTTGCAGAAACTTGGCTTGAATTTCCTTGAGTTTAGAAGGTTGAGGGGTGATCTAATCGATGTGTTTATTCAATAGGGTAGATACAAAGAAATTATTTCCAATGGTGGGGGAATAGAGAACAAGAGGGCATAATCTTAAAATTAGAGATAGGCCATTTAGGAGTGAAATCAGGAAGCATTTTTTCAAAGCAAGGGTAGCTGGCACTGACTCTTCCAAAATGCCGAGGATGCTGGAGCAATTCAAATTTTTAAGACTGAGTTAAATAGATTTTTGTTGGGTAATGGTATAGGGGGATGTGGAGCAAAGGCAGGCAAATGGAATTGAGGTACAGATCAGCCATGATCTAATTGAATGGCGGAAAAGGCTCAAGGGGCTAAATGGCCTACTCCTGTTCCTACATTCCTATGCCTGCAATTGTCTGGTGCGTTGGTGCGACAGGAAACAGAGAGTAGGAATAAATGGGTCTTTTTCGGGGTAGCAGGAAGTGACTAGTGGGGTACCGCACGGATCAGTGCTTGGGTCCCAGCTATTCACAATATATATCAATGATTTGGATGAGGGAACCAAATGTAATATTTCCAAGTTTGCTGACGACACAAAACTTGGTGCGATCGTGAGTTGTGAGGGGGATGCTAAGCGGCTTCAAGGCGATTTAGACAAGCTGAGTGAGTGGGCAAATACATGGCAGATGCAGTATAATGTGGATAAATGTGAAGTTATCCACTTCGGAAGGAAAAACAGAAAGGCAGAGTATTGTTTAAATGGTGATAGATTAGGAAATGTTGATGTACAAAGGGACCTGGGTGTCCTTGTACACCGTCACTGAAAACAAACATGCAGGTGCAGCAAGCTGTTAGGAAGGCAAATGGTATGTTGGCCTTCATTGCAAGAGGATTTGAGTACAGGAGCAAGGATGTCTTACTACAGTTATACAGGGCCTTGGTGAGACCACACCTGGAGTAATGTGTGCAGTTTTGGTCTCCTTACCTAAGAAAGGATATACTTGCCATAGAGGGAGTGCAATAAAGGTTCACCAGACTGATTCCTGGGATGGCAGGACTGTCGTATGAGGAGAGATTGGGTCGACTCAACCTGTATTCGCTCGAGTTTGGAAGAATGAGAGGGGATCTCATTGAAACATATAAAATTCTGACAGGGCGAGACAGACTCGATGCAGGGGGAATGTCACAGTCTCAGGATACGGGGTAGGACATTTAGGACTGAGATGAGGAGAAATTTCTTCACTCAGTGGGTGGTGGAATTCTCTACCACAGAAGGCTGTGGAGGCCAAGTCATAGAGTCATAGAGTTATACAGCACGGATAGAGGCCCTTCGGCCCATCGTGTCCACGCCGGCCATCAAGCCCTGTCTAATCTAATCCCAGTCACTGAATATATTTAAGAAGGAGCTAGATAGATTTCTAGACACAAAAGGCATCAAGGGGTATGGGGAGAGCGCGGGAATATGGTATTGAGATAGAGGATCAGCCATGATCATATTGAATGGCGGAGCAGGCTCGAAGGGCCTAGTGGTCTACTCCTGCTCCTATTTTCTATGTTTACAAATGGAAATTATTGACTTGATCTGGGAAAATTATTTTGCAGGAAGACCTGTTGTTTTACTTTTAGTGTGTGTTTCCTCTAATGGTTTGTTTTTTATTCAGTGAACCACTCAAAGAATTTCTGGAAGCGAGTAAATAAATTAGTATCTCAAATATATGGTATCAAATATAAACGGCTGGAAACTGCACTTCTAGGCTCAGCTTTCCATTGGTGATACACCAGCTCTCCTGGTGTAAATCTTGTGGATCCACTGGCTCCCCATTCATCTCTGCAATTTTCAGGATTTTCTGCCAGAAGTGAGGGGGGAACGTTCAATATATCCGTCCTAATATAAGCAGGCATTATTGTAATGGACGCAAATGACGGTAATACTTCATCTGATGCAGTTACCATTATTTATGCCCTGTCAGCAGAGGGGTCAGTGACCAGGGGGCACAGATTTAAAGTAATTGGTCGAAGGATTAGACGGGAGCTGAGGAGAAATTTTTTCACCCAGAGGGTGGTGGGGGTCTGGAACTCACTACCTGAAAGGGTGGTAGAAGCAGAAATTCTCAACTCATTTAAAAAGTACTTGGATGTGCTCTTGAAATGCCATAGCCTACAGGGCTACGGACCAAGTGCTGGAAAGTGCTATTAAGCTGGATAGCTCTTTCTCGGCTGGCATGGACACAATGGGCCGAATGGCTTCCTTCTGTGCCGTAACTTTCTATGATTCTTTGATTTAACACAGGCTGCTCGCAATGGCAGGATATTCTTCACATCCAGGGTTGCTAGGGTTGGGGCATTTTAAAGCTCAAAGGATGCTATTAAACTGTGTGATTAATCTCAGGGCCATATTACGCTATGGCAGGCACCCATGGAATGTTGCAGCCTTCCTCCATCCGCTCCTCTGCGGGGGAGCCCACCTAACTTATTCAAAGTAGCCTGATACTGGAAAATCAGACGAGTACAAGAGCAAATGCAAAGGGCACTCTGTCAGGATTTCTTTGGCATTACACCGAAGCAGAAAATCCTGCACCTATTGTTAACTTATTTTAAAGTATCCTCACTGCAATAGATTTTAAATCTCACATATGCAACTCGAAATGAGTTCCTCCCTGCAATAATTAACTTAAAATTATTAAAATAAGCAAATAAATACATTTCTGCACGGACCATTAGGACACTTTCACATGAAATTATCCGACAATCTCAACTAACAGCAACCCAGCAGATCAAGTCTGAGTAAGAAATGCCTGTCAGTAAAGTCAGATCTAATTAAACACTTTGAGATCTCTTAAATCTGATTTAAGCTTTTATCCAGCACTAAATGTAGTGTGACCCTTAGACTGAAACATTATTGATGAGAACTGTCACAGAGAGCAGTCCTTGGAGGTTCTAATGTGAAATGTCATTCCCTGTTCAATATCAAGTATAACACTGATGTAATAATGAGATTAATAAAAATGACTCTCTGTCTTCAGATATCAATTTACCTCTGTAGGCTTTTTGAAGAATATCAATAGGATAGGCTGGAATCCAACCATTATTTTAATAAGGAACCTTCACCAAACTCAATTCCCAAACCTGTCATGATGACAACTTTACCTGTCAGTGTTATTGTCTTTCCTCTAAATGAATGTCATTAAATCTTTCAATTTGTTAGTATCCTCTGTGATTAAAAGTAATGAGAACTTGAGAACCAGTTGATGCGGTGAGTTGGCGCACTGGTCTGGCTCCTCCGATAATCCAGCATGTTTCTCAAGACCTTACTACAGTTAGGTGTTCTGGCTGCAACTAACCCTATTGCTGACTATCTTAGAAGAAACTGTTCAAAGAGAAATGCTGGGGGAAGAATTTGTTACGGGTCGTTTTCGGGCAAGGGTAGCGTGATGTGCTAGTACCTCGTGCCCGATGGACCCTACTCAGGCTGCACGTGAACTTCGTGCTGCCTGCTAATTATCATGATATCTCCGTGCAGCCAGCGCTACCCACGCCACTGAGAGGCTGCACGGAGAATGAGGAAGTTGGAAATGGGGCGTGTACAGCGCACGTCATCAGCAGTCTGCACCTCTTAAAGGTGCGGGTGCACATTTCAAATGGCAGGTACACAGCTCACTTGGAGGAGGGAAAGGTGGCCATGAGAGAGGGCTCCACACTTCTCTGATGATGCTCTGGAGGCCCTGGTGGAAGGCGTGGACGAAAGGAGGGCCAACAGGGTGGCCGGAGACCCTCCAGACTGCAGCTCTGCAGGCATTGGCAGGCTGTGGCACAGAAAGTAAAACACCAGGAGCATTGCATCACGCACGTGGGTGCAGTGCTGAAAACAGTTCAATGATTTGACACAAGTGGTCAAGGTGATTGAATGCAAGAGTCAAGTGGCACATCCAACCGACTGCACCACTGCTCCATGCATCACACTCCCTGTCACCCACCCACCAACAAACACTGCTCACCCATACGCAATGCTGCACTCAGCATGCTGCATCTCACCTGTACATAGTACCACACTTGCAGCCCACATAACCAACACTCACAAGTCACACAAACTGGCAGCTATTCGACCATGACAGGCACATCACCCACACACCTTGCAGGAGACTCACTGACACACTGTCCTCTGTCTTGCAGGAGAAGGTGGCGCATAACAGCCGGTAGCAGGAGGGACCTGAGGGTGGACGGGCATGTTTACATGTCCTCACCACCCCCCCCCCCCAAGAGGAGACAGTGCTCAGGATCATTAGGTGGGCCGTCGCTGCAGCCGTCACAATATGCCGCGCTGGAGGTCCCGATTAAGGGGGTCTCTGTATATCTAATGCTCCTTCTCCTTTTCCACATTTCCTTCTCCAATAATCTTTTCTGACTCACGTGCTGCAGATGCTGTCAGCACACACGTCTTACTTGCTCCTCTCCCCATTCCACAACTCAACCTGTTTCCCTTTGTCATTGCAGTTACCCAAGAACACGTGACGGCACCCTCCGAGGAGGAGGAGGAGGAGGAGGACACTGAAGCCACACAGACTTGCTTCCACCAGCTCAGAGACTGACACTGCATGTCCTTTAGAGGTTAGATTAGAGGAGGGATCTGCACGTGGTGAGACACCGAGCACAAGTGCACAGGAGCCAGGGCGGGGGGGAACGGACAGCCAGAGGGCGAGGTCGCCCACTAGTTCTGCTGCAGAGGAGTCAGATGAGGACTTTGATAGGCTAGGCTACAGAAGACGTCTGATGGGCATACACCAACAAATGCTTGGGGCACTGGAAAACCTGCCAGAAAGCCTGCGCACAATGAGAAGGGGCATGGAGGAGTCCAGCTCCAACTTGGCACAGGGCTTTGCGCAGAGCTTGGAGCCCGTCCTTTCCAACATGGAACCGGTGGTCACCTCCATCAACGCACCTGTGGAACCCACTATGATGCAGTCTAATGACTGATGTCACAGCTTCCATTGCAGCACAAACATCTGCCATCCAAGGTCTGACTGCTGCATTTGGAGCTCAGACTGCTGCTATCATGGGTCTTGGGACCACTGTGGAACGGGGCTTCCAGGGTGTCACAGCACTCCAGCAATCCGTTCTCCAGCTGATCACCAGGATTGCTGAGGCACCGCCCCGGGAGAGTGGCAGTGGCGCCATGGCAGTCGGACCTGCTGTCCTCTCTCAGGAAGACAGCCTTCCTGCTCCCTCCCTGCCACTCCGCCAGTGCCCCTGTTGTTGCCTATCACCCACAAACCTTGCAGGAGATTCACTGACACACTGTCCTCTGTCTTGCAGCCTTCCTGCTCCCACCCCTGCTGTTGCCTATCACCCACACACCTTGCGGGAGACTGCTGCCAGGCCAGACTGCTGCAGCCCATGCAGCAATGGTGCAGCCTGAAGCCGGGCCCTCCCGGCCCAGAGCTGCTCGAGGTCGTCCTCCAGGGCCATCTGCACGCTCCTCCATTGAAGGCCAGCAGCCTCCCACCACCCATGCTCCAGCCACTGGGGAAGCACCTCGTAGGAGCACTAGGATAGGTAAAGACACACAAACAAAAGGCACTAAGGGAATGCATAAGAGTGAATAGTTCTGCTATGTTTGCATAATTTCATTTATTCATTGATAAATGAGACTTTGATTTTGCATTTGGTGATGGATTTTATTTATGCAATGAGCTGAGAGATACACCAATGTGTAATCAGATGGAAGGCGATTTAATTGTCTTGTGGAAGTGGAAAGGTGGGGAGTGTAGGACTGTTGGTGAGTTGGGGGATGTAGTTCAAATTATTGATAGCAGGCATGGATCAGGCAAGCACACAGAGCTCTTGCAGACAAGGCGTGTGGTTCCTGTTGCACCCATGCGTCTTCCTCCACTTCCTCTTCGGCTCCACCCCTTTCTCTTCCTCCTCTTCCTCCTCAGCCTCCTCCTCCTCCACCTCTAGCTCAGGGTCTTCTACAATCATTGGTGGCAAAGGCTGGTCCCTCATGATGGCGAGATTGTGCAGCATGCAGCATACCACCACAAATCTGCCCACCCGCTCAGGGGAGAACTGCAGGGCTCCTCCAGACCTGACCAGGCAGCAGAAGCGTTGTTTGAGGAGGCCTATGGTCTGCTCCAATATGTTGCTTGTGGCAGCATGGCTCTCATTATAGGCCTGCTGTGCATGTGTGCATGGGTTCCTGACCGGTGTCATGAGCCAATGCGTGAGGGGATAGCCCTTGTCGCTCAGTAGCTGGCCTTTGACTTGCCGAGTCGGGTGAAAGATAGCTGGCACGTTGGACTGCCGCATGACGAAGGCGTCGTGACTGCTCCCAGGCTAGCGGGCATCGACCTCCAAGATTCGCGTGGTCGCACACCTGCTGCACTTTGGAGTGGAAGCCCTTTCGGTTGATGAAGACGGCTGAGTTGATGTGCGGGGCATGCAGGGCAATATGCATGCAGTCAATGGCACCCTGCACCATGGGGAAGCCAGCAATGCGAGCGAACCTCCGTGCTCACTCGTTCTGCTTGTCTCTGTGGAGAGGGAAGGTCATGAACCTGTTCCTCATCTGGTACAGTGCGTCTGTGACCTCTCTTATGCAGCTGTGCACTGCGTACTGCGAGATGTTGCACATGTCACCAGCAGAGGCCTGAAATGCTCCTGAGCCGTAGAAATTTAGCACCACCGTGACGTTCACAGCCACAGGCAATGCTGTCCTTGCCCTGCTCTGAGGCTGCAGTTGTGGCCGTACCAGTTGACAGAGCTCGGTCAAGGCTTCCTTGGTGAACATCAGGCGTCGAATGCACTCCTCCTCGGTCATGTTGAGGTAAGAGAATTGGTCCCGGAAGGCCCTCATTGGGTAGGGCCTCCTGCTCAGCGCTCTGCGCTTCCTCGTCCTCTTGACCTGCTATGCGTGGCCTCTCTGCATGCTCCCAGTCATGCTCAATGCCCAGTGGGAGCCCTAGCAGACCCGCCCATAGTTGGCAGGAATGTTGTTCAACCACGGTTGTAACTTTCCGATCCGCAAGGCAGTACCTGCCAAAGCACTCTCAAATATAGTCCAGGAACTCTCAGTAAGAATAGGGAGCTTCAAAAAACACTTCCTACTCTTCCAGCAGCCAGAAGCAATAATCCAGCAACTAACCTGCAACACCTGCATGGCCCCTTTAGATAGCGCTGGTGGGGGGTCCTTCACTCACTGTAAGACACGTTCAGGTGTGCATGGTTAAGACTGTACGTTGAGTTGAGCGTTAAGGTCCAAAATGATGTCTATCGCTTTAAATCAGCATTGCACACTGATTGCATGCATTTTCTCCCTACTTTACATGCTTCCAGCGTTCGGGATTAACGCATGCGCTAATTCCTATACCAAGATGGCGTCCAGCGCACGTCACACTGGAAACGTGTGTGCGTATCCAAGACACCATCTTGGATGTCAGAGAGGCCGTGTCACCCCAAAACAACGGGGGCTCCACTGCCCAATTTAGCACCCGCTATTCCTTGAGGCTCCAGGCTATTGGTATACAGTTTTATGTCAACAGTAAGGCGACACTCTGATTGTAATCCCTGAACAGCGATGCATATTTTCCAACTCAAGTTTAGAGAAATGAATCCAATTTCTTCCAATACCATTCTAATCAAATTCCTGCACCAAAACTCAGATTCTAATTTCAAAGGACTTCTCGCAGCTTCCTGCCATAACATTTTGCTGCCAGATACAAGCCTCATTAATGGACAAAAATCCACTTACATAATACTTAATTTCATTTCCATAAAATTCTTTTTGTATTTCATGGAGATGACAACATTAGAAACAAAAAGCACTGCTAGAAGTAATGGTTCACATAATCAGCAGCAGTCCAGAAAATACACATCAGTATAGTTTGCATTTAAAATTTATGTAATTGGAATTACTCATCCAGCATACAGTATAAAAGGAACATTTTATGTAGAAGCATGGGATTTGATTTGTATCCCCTGAATAATATTGACCAGGACTCATGAGTATCAGGTCAGCCCACACGTGAGGTACAAATTATAACCCATGTGTCTGCCAACTAAAGGATATAGTTATGCCAACCATTAACTGCTGGTTAAAAATTATTTTGATTACATTTATTAATTTAATTAAGAATCCCCACATTTGTGTTTATCTAATAATTCCAATATTTTATTTCAAGAAAATTACCTGATGAAATGTTATAATTCATGCTTTACCTTGTTTTTGATGTTTTATACAAAATAAAATCCATTTACTTTTGTTGTTCTAAAAATGGTTTCCCTGGGGGTTTCATTTTCAATAATTTTCCAATGGAGAGGGCAAACAGCAAGTCTTGGTGGGCTCTACGAATGGCCAATTTTACTGTCAATCATTTTTTTTTACATAATTTGTAGCAATAGGTGCATGCTGGGAGTGTCTTTAGCTATTGGTAATAAGTCTAGGAACCTGAAGCTCAGTTTCCTCACCTGTGTACAGACTTTCAATAGAAAACATTGTTAGAGGCATTTCCAATACAGAAAACGGTATTGTATAGGTAAATGTCATCATTCACTTGTAAATTTGTAATATTTTATGTTTTATATTACTAACTTTATTAAGTAATAAAAACAGAAATTGCTGGAAACACTCAGCAGGTCAGGCAGCATCTGTGGAGAGAGAAAAACAGTTAACTTTTCAGGTCGATGACTTTTCATCAGAACTGCCCAGAATTGATGTAAATTAGATGTTCAGAATTGCTTGGATGCACCTTTAAGTCAGTTAGAATAACTAATATTTATTTTATTGATTTTTAATTGACACTTTCTACATTTTAGGTGCATTTTGATAGTCTGTAAACATTGTCATTGGTTAAACCACAAAATAATTCTAAAGTCAGTTCATTATCATTGCTTGCGACTTTAAAATACATCTTGGTGTTAAGTGGTGTTGTGATTTGGTGTTTGTAACTGAAAACTATTCCAGTGTTATATTGTTCATATCCCAGCACAAGTCAATTATTCTTACTTCTTAACAAGAGCTGTGAAGAGTGAGGATTAATGCACAAACCTCTCTGTCTCTGGAGCAAAATCCAGCTGAGTGATGAAAAATGCATAGGTACATAAAACACCAATGCCGTTATACTAAGGAATGAGAGAACCATCTGTTTTTATTTCTCTGCTCACCCACAAATCCCATGATGTTAAATAATCCAGCACAAAGACAGTTTTTCTGAAAAGTGGTCCTGAACAGTAAATCTCAGTAAACTGGTGTAGAAACCAATAGGATATAATGCATCTCTTTGGTGTAATTGGGCTCAACTTTAAAATCAAATTGGGGGTGCTTTGTGGGCGGGGGGGGGCTGCGAAAATGCCGAAAATCCTGCGCAGGTTCAGAAGCTGGCTCCAACCTGCTGACTTCTGGGTTCCCCACAGGCGCCTGTGTGCGCATGCTTCACAAATCTGGAAGTCCCTGGTGAAACCAGGCGTGAGGAACTAGATCAGGCAAAAATAAACAAAATTAAATAAAAAACTGTTGCATAAAGTTAAAAAACAAAATAAACCTACCTTTCCACCCTGCTCTGATGTACGATGTCTCCCTCTCCGATGTCCCTCTCAGCCCCCAATTTCTCTCTCTCCGATGTCCCTCTCAGCCACCCCGATGTCCCTCTTCAATATCCCCCTCTCCCCCCCCCCATGTCCCTCTTCGATCTTCCTCTCTCCCCTCCCGATCTACCCCTCTCCCCCACCCTCTCCGTCAATCAGGCTGGCTGCCAAGAGCAAAACTCAGAAACAACTTTAATCACCATCAATTACATCGTGATCACGTTGGAAAAGGTACGTTTTTTTTTATTCGGGTTTGCCACGCGCACCTTCACCGCTCCCCCCACCCACCACCATTTCAAAATTGAGCCAATTATCTTTACAGGAGGAAAAAAAAACATTTGTTTCATGAATCCTTTTTCATAGAGATTTTAAAATCCGTTCATAAAGAATAAAGGCTCTCACTGACTCTGTACCATTTGACGGAATCAAGTTCCCTGGGCTAGTCCACAAGCAAATCTAAAACATGATTGTGAACAGAAAGAGAGAAGTAAAGAGTTGTATTAACAAAAGGGACTTCATAAAGAGATAGGTAATTTTCACCTCGGGCGGTAAACTTTCATTGCTGGCCATGCACACCGATGGGGAATGCGTTGCAGCAGTAAGTTACAATTGAAAGGCTTGACACGGTCACATTATCAAAGGACTTCATACATAAAAGTGTCAGCCTTGGCTCAGTGATAGCATTTGCCTCAGTGACTTCAAAAAAGCAGTAATTAATTGACTGTAAAGCGCTTTGGGATGTCCTGAGGTCTTGAACGATTATATAAATGTAAGTTCTTTCTTGTTATAAAAGAACTGTAACGTAACATAGCTGCATGATAGATGGTCTGTCATGATACATGTGCTCCTTTAACATATTACTTCTCTGCTTCCACAACAAGATGGAAACTAATACAAAGAAATAGAACTGAACAGAAGGCAGGCTTAGAAATTGCAAGCTCTTGACTCCCTTGGCAGAGGCCACCCTGGCCTAAAGGAACATCAAGGAAGTAAGTGAAGGTGAAGCTGTGGGCCTTCCCCAAACTATGAACTAGTACTATGCAATTCTTATGCCTTCGCTCATTCCCACATGGGCTTGGACACACACAATTACACAAATAGCTTATACAGTTAGGGACCAAAATTCTTTGGGCTTTCTGATGTTAGACTGTCATATTCGGGGTGGGTATGAGCTAGCAGAAATGGGGGCATCACCCGCTTACACAGAGTCCCTGTCCCTTTCTCCACCCATCAAGATTTCCAGGCCTCTTGTGAGCGGGCAGACCACAAATGGGTGGGTGCATACATATGCATACATAGGAATGATACAGTGTCATTTATGCCCTCAACAATTCTTGGTACAAGGGATGCCTGTGCATCCTTGGCATCAGAGGCTGCTACTTTGTTGAAAGCCAGGGTTTCCCCACTGCCATTTCTTTGGGCTGGCTCTCTTACGCCATGGCTGGCCCCCGTTCTAATTTCCTACAGTGGGCACCCCAGTTGCACAAAAACTGCCACAGGCACTCACATACGTGATGTAACTAACCTGACCCCAGGAATTCCAAGGGAAACAGGGCACCTAGGGCCAGCGGGCGGAAGTCCTCCCCCACCATAGGTACAGTAGTCCTGCAGACCTCAAGAAACTTCAGGGCTATGCTATGTGAGTTCTATTGGAATGTTTCTTTTGGTGACAGCAGTGTAACTTTAGCGGGTCAGGACAAAACCCAGCCAGGGGGTCAGTACAAGACAGCACCTCAAAGCACCCTGCATTCCTCTTACCAATATTTGCAACCACCAGCGCAGCTAAACACTTCTCAGACAATGGAGTTAGTGAGCTTCAGAGATAACACTGGGTGAACTGGTGAATCACAGGGCACAGTCTGGGGGAGCAGGAACACACTGCCCATCACCAAGGACACCCTTGTACTTTTGGAAATGCAATGGTATGTTAGCATTGGGTAGTCTTATTACACTCCTGTTGCTGCCTGTAATGAATGATGTATCATTTATCTGTATGGTGCATGTTTGGGGCTCAGTATTAGCTGATACTAGATGCCTATGTTAATCTGGAAGGAGGCAAAGGCAAAAAAGTTGAGAGTGCTAGTGACCTTTGCTAGCACTGGCAATGCCAACCCTGTGGTGCAGGTTGACGGCAGGTGTCCTTATAGCGAATGGCCCAGCTCCTAGCTGATATACAGTCGATGGAGTCAGTTCCCCATGGTCAGTGGCAGGTAAGTATACTGGAGTCTGCAGATATGGTTGGCGATATTATTATGGGTGTGTCCAATCCTACTCTGGTCCCTGCAGAGCTCACTCTCATGCCTTCTTTCAACTTGTACCATTGAGCTAATTTTTTTAACATGTGAGTTTATACCTATCATTCCAGTTGGCTTCAAATTTAACTGGTTTACATAGCAAGTAACTGAAAAACAAAGATTAACAAGGTTCCAGTTTTGATCTCCAATTTGATCTCAGCCAGGGCAGCATTTGGGGCAGAACAACTGGCCTCAGCACCCTGGGTTAATGAGGGGACAATCAAAACTGTTCAGCAACCCCTATTGGAAGAGCACTTGTGTGGTTGTCAGGTAAGGATAATATGGGTCTAACTGTGACATTCTGCAGCCATATGGCCTCCTAATCTTCACTTCACAGTCTTGGTTCACACTTGAAGAATGGCCACGTGGGCAAGGTACTAGAGAGCAGCTGGAAGGAAAAGAAGCCACAAAGTTTTGCTATAATGATTCACAAACATTAACAAGAAAAATAGATAACATAGGAAAATATAACATGTGGATATATTTTAATCGCTAATATGAGCAAAAAAGTGAGTGCAAGTATAAATTGGGGGACTGTACTTCATATTCGCACTGATTTTCCCACTCACATTAGTGGCCAGAGGAAAATATACCCTGTGGTCTTATCACATTCATAAGAGGCAGTTTTACTGAAGAAATAAAACATCATCCTTTACCTGCTCATCTGCTAGCCCACATACATTACAGCGAGGATCAATGAATCAATCTTAGATAATTATAAGGCAGTAATCCAGTCAAGATGTTTTGGCATCATAAACCATGACAGCAATGCTTGCACATTAAGGAATGTAATTATTTGGCTTTTTACCCAATTTCAACCTCTTACCTTCTCTCTTCTCACAAAGGCATTGACTCATGCTAGGGTACAGTTCTGTGGGTACTAGTGACCCTGTTCTGTACATTTACTCACTAAACTATTGGACAAAACCTGAATATTTTTATAATATAACTTCAAAAGTCTTTGCCTTAAAAACTGTGCAATCTTTCTATTATTATTTGCTTTCTCAATTTCAGGTCAGTTTCGTATCTTCACAATTAATTAACTGGCAATCTCAGAGATTGAATTGTTCCTGTTTCATAGCACTGAATTTACTGTTCCGATGTGAAATATATATCATTTTTTGAAAACGATTTGTGATTAACAATTTAAATTCTGTTTTATTCTGTATTAGATTTCAATATAAGCTTAAAAAGGCTGAGGGGAGAAAACATTTTATAGTTAACAGTAGCAGCCTTTTGCAGTTCATAAAATCACTTTTAATTGTGAATAATTGCATGAAGGAAAATGTTTCAGTTTTACAATGCTCATTAACAACTAAACTACACCAGGGAACTGAGGTAATCACTGAATAATTGTAACAGCAACAACACTTAAATGTTTTTTTCCCAACACCGGAAACAAGTCCATAGGCAATAATCAACACATGGAATGGGTTGGGTAATGAAGGCAAAAACCCGAGACTCCTGGAATAATTTAGGAAAGAGTTGTGACGGGTGAACTGTGGGCCAAAATGGGTTGAATAGCCTTCATCTATATTTATCTTGTGAACTGTGTCAGGTAATCTTATGCTCAGAACAAATTGTCACAATTATTTCTTAGGCTAAACTCAAAATGTTGAAGAGATTTGGAATGCTATTTATACACATAGCACAGCCTTGAATGAGGCAGGAGTGGTTTCAATGCAGCTAACATTCCTCTCCTCCATTCCAATCAACCAACGTACACAAAGCTATGACATTAAGCTTTCAAAGTGTTGAAAGTTACATAGTACAGTACCTGTACTTGTTTGCAGTCTGGATATCTTGTGTTCTCCATCTCCAGGTGGATTCCTTTATGATATTGTTGTTTTTTTTAAATCCAAATTATTCATGCTTGCTGCAAATCTCTTTCTCAAATCATTCGTCTCATTTCTGAATTGAAATGGGTTAGTTCAGATTTTGGTGGACTTTCCTGGCTCAGCTCAATTCAATCAGCTCAATGAAATCAGATTCAGTATAATTCAGACTTCAATCTAACTTCAGATTTAGTGAATCTAAATTCAAGGGAATTTGAATTGATCTGCAAAATCAATGAATGATTTGGACTCGGGAATCGGAAGTACAATTTCAAAATTTGTGGAAGACATCAAATTGGGGGTGTATAGTTAATATTGAGAAGGACTGCAGAAAAATACAGGAAGACATTAATAAACTTGCAGAATGGGGTATAATTGGCAAATGAATTTCAATATAGATAAGTGTGAGATGGTACATTTTGATAGGAAGAATAAGGAAGCCACATACTCCTTGGAAAATAAGAGTCCAAATGGGGTAGAGGAGCAGACGGATCTGGGGTACAGATACACAAATCACTAAAAGTGGTGACGCAGGTTAATAAGGCCGTAAAAAAAGCAAACTAAGCACTGAGGTTCATTTCTAGAGGGATAGAATTGAAAAGCAGGGAAGTTATGTTAAACTTGTATAGAACCTTGGTTAGACCACACTTGGAGTACTGTGCACAGTTCTGGTCTCCATATTATAGAAAGGATATAAAAGCACTGGAGAAAGTGCAAAAACAATTTACTAGGATAATACCAGAACTGAGAGGTCATACCTATCAGAAAAGATTGAAAAGAGAAGACTGAGGGGTGACCTGATGGAGGTCTTTAAGATTATGAAAGAGTTTGATAGGGTAGATGTAGAGAAGATGTTTCCACTTAAGGGGGAGACCAGAACTAGGGGCCATAAATATAAGATAGTCACTAATAAATCCAATAGGGAATACAGGAGAAGCTTCTTTACCCAGAGAGTGGTTAGAATGTGGAATGCACTACCACAAGTAGTAGTTCAGGCGACTAGCATAGATGCATTTAAGGGGAAGCTAGATAAACACATGAGGGAAAAAGGAATAGAAGGATATGTTGATGGGGTTAGATGAAGAAGGGTGGGAGGAGACTCGTGTGGAGCATAAACACCGACATGGACCAGTTGGGCCGAATGGCCTGTTTCTGTGCTGTACATTCTATGTAATTCTATGTAATAATGAATCTGAATGCTTGTCACTAGTTTTGGAGCTAGGTCGCCTCTTTGGCAGGCATCAATTCATTAAGAATTAAACAGAACTCAATTAAGCACAGTTTGTGAACAATGCATCAATGAGCATTGTTTGTCTATAATCTTGCATGAAATTACCTTCCACAGAACACACACAGTTTTTGTGCTCTGAATAATGCTAAGCCAGAAACCAGACCGGAAATTTGTTCCTGCAACCAATCTCCACTTACAGACAATATCGAATCTCCAGAGAGAACACTGAAAGTTCAATAATGCAAGGGTCATTACCTTCATTGTAAAATCAAACTTTCATACAACATTAATTCCATCTGGAAGCTTTAATAATATGAGCATCAAATGCTTTGGATTACATTCCCTATAAAACACATTTCTAATTATTACCCTATTATTTTTGTAACAGAGGATATAATAAATAATAACAAATCTTGTTTCACACATTGTTAACCTTTATTTGACATTATATATGGCTGCATTTGATAAATTGTTTACTCCACCATAAATCGAATTTTCCTCACCAACAGTGGTAGCATATTTGCAAAGGCATCTATCCACAATAGAAAGTGGGTGAAATACTTCTGAAAAAAATTATGGCATGGTACATTCTGATTTTCTTCATCAAATTCATTAACTTTTTAGATTTATATTTAGTATGATGACTAACCAGGATTGAGTATAAGGTGGTACTGTATTTTCATCAATGAGTCAAAATGTCATTGTAGATTATCATCTAAACCCTAAAATGAGATTAGTATTGAAATGACATCCATACAGTCATTTTTTTAACAACCTGATCTCATGGGGATGGTTTAATTTCATTTTGGGTACATATTTCATCCCCAGTAGTTGTTGTGCTGGACATCAAGGGGGTGACATTCTTGTGGCTACTGTTCCGTTTGCACTTAAAAACAGTGGGGTAGTGGGGCCAATATCAAATGTTCGAGCATCACTGCATATTTTAAGGTAATTTTATGATGTTGGGACAGAAGCAGACATCTGATTAAAACAGGTAACCAGCTAATATTCTGTAACCTGTTCCTATGGGACAACTGCAAATTTTGATTTTTGAGAAATGAGATGTTTTGATTCTTACAATATTTTGAATTTTGCTTTAAGAGTAAAGTGAATTGAGTCGTACGTAAACAAAACAATAAGCTAATATGCAACTTCCTGAGGGATCTCTGTGGTATTAGATGAAAGGTTTTTGCCACTTTACAACACACAAATCAGCTAAAAGCATTCAGTCTTTCCTTTTTCTGCAAACTCAAAAGACCCTGCAATAAATTACCTAATGGATGTTAAAAGCTTTTTCAGATGCTATTAAAGTACTGTAAATAGCCAATTAGGTTTATTGGAAGCAAGAAAACAATTTCATTTTTCTTGTACTTTTGTGAAGAGCCTGGTGGAGAGGGTGAATAATATTTGTCTTTTGTTTCTGTGGCTTTATATGTAAGTCTCGATTGATGAATGATGCTTAAAATCACTTCTCTCTTTTTGATGAGTCTTGTCCATACTTAGCCAGATAAATCTCACGCAGCAAAATATCAAGATCCTCCCTGCTCTCCGCTGGCTGAAGTGGCCAAGGTACACTCACACAGTTTGGCAAGCAAACAGTACTTTGTGGTTCTGACGTTCTCTTCAAGATAAATAACCCTAACTGAACCTTTGAGCAGGCAGTGCGGAGACAAACTGGCTGAATGTCTCCAGAGTGTTTCTTGGGGGCAACTACTCTCAACAGTTTCCTGCACTTACTGGAGCCTAATCTCTTACATACAAGCACCTCTCCTGTTTCTCTGACATGCAAAAAAAGAAAGCAGTGTCAGAGAGATTAGTGTAAAACTGCTGAGCAACTTCAAATGTAAAATGAAAAGGCACCTTAGATAGTCTTTGACAGGCCTTAAGTAAATTAAGAAGTTCTCTGTTTGGCTCCTGCTGCTAAAAGTGATTTATTGGAGCCAAAATTGGGTCACAGCTCCACTATGTTTTCTTAAGGTAGGCAGGTAGGCCTTCTAGTGGTTATTCAAAAAAGAAACATTCTTCTAATATAATATACTGTGAGCATTGTGTCATGAATTTAATGTGTTTTTTTCCTATTACAAAAAAAATGTTTTAATGTTTACTCTGCATGTGTCCAGTAACATGTCTGCTACATAGTTCAAGTCGTTTAGTATGTTTTGGGTGAGACATCCTGTAGAGTAGGCTGCCTAAGGAGGAAGAAATTGTGCGTCCCTATTATCTGAATGTTAGGCATTTGGGAGCGAGTGTAGAATCCATTTTATACCACAGTCTAAAGTTAAAAGCCTGAAGAACATTGAAGTCTTCCATGACGTCACAGACAGCCTGGTCTCGAGGTTAAACAACACATTGATTACATTTAATTCTGAACTTTCTCACAAATTCATACATGCTTAGAGACTAACTTAGCTATAGTGCAGCCACAATAGATGCATTCCATGCTTTGTTAACCTAAACACCAGCCTACGAGCCCAGGGACCACACAGGTCAGAAAGAAAGCCTTGGGTGATAGATGTTTAAAGAGCCTGGAACTTCTTGATAATGACTGGTGAGAACTGTTGTGATGTGCATCATGTGAAATAATGTGGTTAGAAAGATACAAAATTGGCGAAATTGTAATGTAAGGTTAGAAGATGAAGCAGAAGGAAGAGTTCGTATCCTGATTAACAAGGGAGTCAAAGGTTATAGTAGGTAGATGGGAAAGTAGGGTTGAGGTCACAATCAGATCAGCCATGATCTTATCAAATGGCAGAGCAGGCTCGAGAGGCCGAATGGCCTACTCCTGCTCTTCATTCGTATGCTCATACATATGTAAGAGATCTGGAAAGTTGAGCTCAACGACTGTAACATGTGACCTTCCACAGCAAAGCATTGTTGTGTGATGTCTGTGAGTAAATGAGTTAATTTAACCCTTAAAAAACGCACAAGTGTTTGATTCTGCATCTAGAACCCTCATTTCTGATACATAGACAAGGACTGCAGCTTTAATCTATCATTATAATCTTGCATGAACATCAAGTATCACAAAGGACACTGGTTAGAAACTAAGAAAAGATGGAAATGGCATCGCTTAGCTTCAAATGCTGCTTAGGACAACAATCTTCAGCAACATGTACCATCATCAATAAGTAGTGGACACTCTACCCTCCAAATTCGATTACTTCCAAGAAAAGAAAAGGTCCCATTCATTGGCTGCCTGACTCGATTTTCAAGTGAGCCTCAAAATGGGCAGCTGGAGCTAACACCCGAAACAGGTGGGAGCGTTATTAAAATATTTAAATTGGCATCCGACATCGGTTGTAAGATTCTGCTGCAATTTTCAAATACCAATGGGCAGAGCTTGTGCGGCACACACTCTGCCCATAGGTACTAGGCATTGAGCGGCTCAAGCAGTGGTCCTTAAAGGGTCCGCTAGAGGCAGCTCAGAAAACGGCCACAAAGGCTGTTTTACAATTATTTTTGTGGGGCCAGAAGGAGCATGAATGCTCCACCAAAACCTTCAGGCCTGCCGTCAGCCGGTCAGTGACACCCCCGCCCCCCCCGCCACCCCCCCCCGACCATTGTCTTCCAAACCCTCAAGGCCAGGACTCCTTCCTCAAGCATTAAACAGGGGTGCTGGAAGGAATGCCTGGTGCATATTTCAGATAGTGAGCAAAGTGTATATGCTGTTTTGGATTATGGTACATTCCAGATTACATTACCTGCAGCTGGATGCATTTGAGGAGCTTGTATAGTTCGGTATGTGTTTATTGTACATACACATAAATTGCCTGTGGTGTTGTCATGGTCAGTTGATAAATATAACTTTTATTTTATACAGAGGATGCGAATGAAGTTGGGAAAGAGATTTATCCCAGAGAGCCACCTTGTGGTCGGAGACTGCAACTACATTGTGACAGTTATGACAGGTGACATCAAAATTGAATGGGAGTCTTTACATAGCAATTTATTACAGTATACAGTGATAGAAAAATACGATAAAGTGTGACCAAAAACCGTAATGATGGGAAGTATGGTTTGTGGATAGGAAGTGCATGCACTATGCAAGATTTTTAATAATATATACATATTCAGGGTTACCAGGAATAGATGGTATTTATCACCGAGTGTTAAAGGAGACAAGGGAGGAGATTTGTGAGGCATTGACCATAATTATAAGTGAATCACCAGACACTGTGAGGCACCAGTAGATTGGAAACAAGCTAACATGGTGCCCATAATGAAAAAAGTTGACAAATCTGACACAGACCTCTACAGAACCATTATTGTCATTACAGATTCTGTGTAAAATAATAGATTTGATTATCAGGTGTAAACTTGAAGATTATCTGTACAATAGTGAATTAATAAACAACAGAAAGGGAAGGTCCATTCTGGCCAATCTCCTTCACTTCTTTGAGGAAGTGATATCCCAAGTGGACTCTGATAAACCTGACAATATGCTGTACCTAGACGCCCAGAAGGCATTGGCAAAGTTCCACAGGAAAAGCTACTAGTTAAACTCAAAGCTTTTCAGATTCAGGGTAAAACTTGTGTATGGAAACAAAATTGGCTAAAGACTAGAAAACCGCATGTACTTGTTAGGGGTGGGGTGGAAGTGCAGGGTGGGGTTCCCCAGAAATCAGTACTGCAACCACTACCCTTTCTGATTTGAATCAATGACTTGGGCTCAAATACCAATGTAAACTGGTGAATTGCAGACGATAGCAAACTAGGAGGGGCAGTGAAAAGACAACGTAAAAATTACAGAATGAGTTGGACAAAATATGTATGTGAGCAGGGCAATTGGCAGATGAAATTTACTGTTGACAAATGCAAAGTACTGTATATAAGAAGGAAAATGAGCAACACGTGTGCTCTATAAATGGTGTTGAAATAGCTGAGGAAGTAGAAAAGGACCTAGGAGACTTAATAGATTCAACGCTCATAATGTCCAACCAACGCAGTGCCCATCAACAAAGCCAACAAAATGTTTTATTGTAGAGACAAAACAATAGTGTACAAGTTAGAGGAAGTTGTGATCAAACTGTATTGCGCTTTATTCAGACAATAGCTTGAGCACTATGTCTAGTTGTAGTCACTGAGACACAAGGGAGACATTCAAGTGCTGGAGCCAGTGCACAGAAGATCCCCAAGGCTGATCCCTGGTGTTAGTGATCTGCGTTATGAGAAAAAAATGGAGAAACTTGGACTTTTCTGCATTGAAAGGAAAAGTCTGAGGGGTGATCTTGGAGGCATACAATATTGGAAACAGTATAGAAAAGGTAAATCTGGAAAATGACTCTAAAGCTGAAAAAGTAGGGAGACAAAGATGCTACAGGTTCAAGCTGATAAAAAAGCTAATTTAGGAGTGATGTCAAGAAGCTTTTCTTCACGCGAAAAGTGATCAATACATGGAATGGGCTCCTGGAAAGAGTAATGGAAGCAAAAACTTTAGAATCATTTGAGAAACTATTGGATACTGCAATGGGGGAGGACCTTAGTGTCATTCTGGATGGATGAACTCAGATGAGCCAAATGGCTTTCCTCATTCATAATCATCTTGTGAATTGGACCAGAATTAGTCTTTGGCGAGTCAAACAGAATGGGTCAGCCAAGGGGTTCAATGGGTGTTGGATGCAGGTGAGGTTTGGTGAGTGGTCTTCAGAAACAAACTCCAACTACTTCCATATGGTTACTGATGAGTCTACAGGTTCCTGTAAATAAGATGGAGTCAGCAACAGCAACTTGCATTATATAGCACTTATTGTGCAGATGTAACATCTCAGAGCACTTTACAGACAGGGAGGTAGACACTGAGTGGAAAAGGAATAATTTGGGAAGGTGAGAGAACAACCAAAGTTATTGTCAGAGATGAGTTTTTAAGGAAGGTTTTTGAGGCAGGGTGGGAGGTAGCAAACCACAGTGGTTTGGGGAAAGGATTCCAGACAGTACAGGCATAGTGGCTGAAAGATCAACCTCTAATTGTGGAGAAAGCAGGAAATGAAGAGTAATCCTGAGTCGGAAGTGTGGTATGGGCATATGGCTGGAGAAGATTGCTCAGATACAGAAGAGCAAGGCAAGGAAAGAATTTGAAAATGAGGACAAGGAACTTGAATTCAATTCCATGGGCCATGGGGAGCCAATGGACTTTGGCAAGGAGCAGGGTGGGAGCTGATAGGCAGCTCAGATGACTCCTTGGAGAGAGCTAGCAGTAAATGTGGGCAACAGTAAGGTTGTCTAGATTAGAGCAGAGAAGTCTATGGGTCTTTCTAGCTACTGTGGCAGTATGACAAGAGTTCAGCAGGGGAATAGCAATGAGTGGTATAGGAGATTCGACATGTCCATGGTGTAGTGGGTTAGGGAGGTAGGGATAGGTATATGAGAAGGCAGGACAGGAGATGAGGTAAGAGAGAAAAGGAGGGTAAAGTTTTTTTTATTCATTCATGGGATGTGGGCATCACTGGCAAGGCTGGCATTTATTGCCCATCCCTAATTGCCCTTGATGAGATTTTACAACTGAGTGGCTTGCTAGGCCATTTCAGAGGGCAATTAAGAATCAACCACATTGCTGTGGGTCTGGAGTCACATACAGGCCAGACCTATATGTGGGCAGGTTTCCTTCCCTAAAGGACATTAGTGAACCAGATAAGTTTTTATGACTATCCAGTAGTTTCCTGGCCACCATTACTGATACTAGTATTTTAATTTCAGATTTTTATTTAATTAATTGAATTTAAATTCCCCAGCTACCATGATGGGATTTTGAACTCATAACTCCAGATTATTAGTCCATGCCTTTGGATTACTAGTCCAGTAACATAACCACTATGCTACCGTACAAGTACAGGACACTGTGTCTAGACCAGCAGCCAATATTCAAATAGAAATGTAAAAAGAGCAACCAGCAGTTACATTCAGTTTAGTCAATCCCAGAAAAGCCACTGCTGATTCATGTAAAGAATCCCAGTGCACCAAAACCATGTATAAAATGTTATCTAATTACACTGTTATCTTTAACGTTTAACCTGCAAAACAAAGTCCAATCACTCAATGTGAAAGAATTGGGATGCAGCTTCATGCTCACTACATGTCCATCAGATAGCTAGCAGTCGAGAGGAGTAAGAACTAATGCCATTTGAACAGATGGACAGAGCATTTTTTCTGAGTCCCTGGTAGGCAGGCATGGCTGGCTAACTAGTTAGCACAGTCCTAAAATTCAGAGGACCTAGATTTAATTCCAAAGATCCAAATTTAATAGTGGCCAACAATGCTGCTGCACCAGGACCACAGTTCATTGGGTGCTGGCCAAGCCTGCACCTAAATGAGCTGCTCCCACACCATAATATGAGATCAGTTTGTTTAAATATTTTTCAGATGATTCCAGTGTTTAGCATTTGAACTCAGTTCAGGGACTGGATGTGAAGGGCTATTGGCCGCCCAGGAAGTGCTGGCATTTTTGGGCTCCAAATTGGGTTGGATGCTTGGGTCCCGTTGCAGCTATTTAGCCATTGAGGTAAAAATAAAACAGGGACAAATAAGAAAGGGAGGCCGTCTAAGGAGAGGGCCATCCTGGATCAAAATTAAACATATTTAAGGCAGTCCTCCCCTTCTGCCCTTGTTTGGAATTGGGCACTGTACATCTGAAGTGCTACTAGGTCGTCCATTGAGTTATAAGGAGAGTCCCTCAGTTGCATCATTTTTGGGCCTTGAATGAGCCATGGGTTAATGAGCAAGGCTCCATGCACCAGCAGCTTTCCGGCCTGAATTTATTAATGATGGGGTAGAGTTTTCACTGGTTTTGCGCCCAGATTCCAGCGCAATCGGCCGAACCGGCACAAAAGATCAAGGAATTTTAAACATAAGTAAGTTACACCCAAAACCACTTACATTTGTGTTTTCCGCGATCTTTTACGCTAGTTCAAGATTCAATTCGCTGGATCAGGCCCCGCCCACAAAACTGCCCACGCCCCCAGGTCGACATTGCGAGTTTCCGCACTGGTTCAGGAAGGCTCTTCAAATTGCAGTCATTTTCTTAGGTGCACAGGCACTAGTAGGCACATTTTAAAAGTTTTTTCATATGAAAAAATATTTAATTCATGAAGAAATTGATTAGTGTACACCAATGAAACTATTAAATGGTTTAGTGTAGTTTTTCAAAGTAATTTTCAGTGATTTTAAATCAGTTTACTTACAGGTGGAGGACTGGACATACTTAATTAAAAATGCTTATTTTTGCTAATAAACTCATTTTCAGCTGTATTAATAAAACTGTGCCAGGTTACCACTCTTAAATACATCAAGGAATACTTTTTAATGGAAAGAGAAAAGAAACGATTACATTCTATTACGCTGCCCGATTGCGCTGGTTCATGGAAGATTTTACGTTTGTGATTATGCAAATAAATTTTAGCGGAAACTTGAACTGTAATCTAACCAGCGCAATTTCAAGCGTATTTTGGGTGCAATTTCCCAATTGCGCCCAAAGCGGAAACAGTACCCCGTAGTATGCATTGGGCACATGTTAGACCTCAGGGCTCTGCATTCAATGTAGACTCATTGCAGTATCAACTCCACATTGTTTCAAATGCTGCTGAACTGATGAACCAACAGGGAGCTATTTTCTAACTGGTAACACAGGGGAGAAGCTCCACCTAGGGGCCTGATAGAGAATTCATGAATATTGTATTGGTTAATAGTTATCATTATGCTTGGACCACAAAATTTCATTTATTGTGAATGTTCCCACCGGTTGGCCACAAAACTGTGGCTGTAAGGCAGGAGCTTAGCATTAAATTTCTATTAACACCTGATGCGTATCTCCTCTGGATTTCAGCTGAAAAATATTCCCAATCATTAAATGAATAGAATAATGTTATGAAATGAGTTTGCACTAAGTTTCTTTAACTTAACTTTTTTTTTAAATGCATTATTTTCTCATTTTCTTTCCTTTTCTGAAGGTTTTTGGCACTGTCCCGCAGGTATTGGCTACACTCTGGTACCTCACCCAAGTGGCCCTTCTTCATGTGTTTGCCTGGATAGTGAATGGTCAGCAGGCTATTTTACTATGGAGGGCATCACAGTCCGATAGTCACAAACTTCAGTAGGGATCACTGGATCTGGAGTGGGAAACCTAGGTGATGTTATCTTTCCCTAGCTGAGAAGAAGGAGGTGTTAGCTTGAAACAGTAAATTAAGAGGAAAGGAACAGTGTTAAATATGAACAAAACATAAAGTACGTGTATTGTAATGCTCAGAGAGTGGGAAATAAACTGGGGGAATTAGAAGCAATTATGTCACAGGAAAATATAGATTGCACTAACAGAAACCTGCCAGCAATCTAAGTGGAAAATTAACATATTGAGTTATCATATTTTTAGGAGGGACAGAATAGATAAGAAAGGAAGAGTGGCAATACTGGTGAAGGAAGGACTACGTGCTGAAGAGAGAACCGATGTCCACAAAAAAGAGGTTCAGACAGAGTCAATGCATTCAAGGATCAAAGATACAATAGGAATTGTTATATAAGCGGGGCTGTACTACAGACCCTCCTAATTGTGGAAGAGAAAGAGGAAATCTGTAGACAGATCAGGGAGATGAGTAGAAATAACAAAATTATTGTTCTAGGAGATTCCGATTACCAACTCATTCGTTGCGACAGGGAGGGAGAAAAGGGAATGGAATTCCAAAAATGTGTGCAGGATTCCTTCCTCAAGAAGTATGTTTGTATGCCTACAAGGGGAGAGGCATTGCTAGATCTAGTTACCAGTAATAAAATAGACCAGGTAAACGAGTTAAATGTTGGTGAGCACTTTGGGAGTAGTGACCGTAATATGATAAGATTTAAGATCCAAATAAAAAAGAAAAAGTTAATAAAAATCAAGGGCACCAAATTGGAATAGGGTAGATTTTGGAAAGATGAGCAGCGAGCTAGCTGAGGTGTGGTAGAAAGAGAAATTTTCACAAAGGACTGTGGATCAACAATAGGAAATTTTTAAAAAGGAGATTGCAAAGTCACAGAATAAATATATACCACTAAAAGAGAAAAAGATTACTTCAAGTTTTGGGATGCCATAGATAAATAGAGCTTAGAAACAAAATAAAATTGAAGAAGAGGGCACATGAAGCCTATAGCCATGATAAAAGAGAGAATATGAAAACAATAAGGAGAGGTTAAGAGATTAATAAGGAAAGCAAGGAAGAAGTATGAGAGAATCTCAAAAATATTAAAACAAAACAGTAAAGTATTCTACAAATATATCAATAAAAAAAAGGAATTGTTAAATGTGGGGTGGGACCCCTGAAAGGAGAGGATTTAGTCGAGGATAAATGGAAATTGTTGGGGATACTTAATAAGTACTTTACAAAAGAGAAGGATATTGGAGAGGACATAAATTCTGAATTGGTTAAAAAGAGAGATGAGAGATATTATAATAAAGAAAAGAAAAGGATTAGAGAAGTTAGTTAAGTTAAAGAAGGACAAAGTGCTAGGACCTGATGGGGTACATCCAAGGATCGTAAGGGAGATGAGGGAAGAAATAATACTATATTTCAGTATTCTACTAAAAATGTATGTGTGCCAGAGGGGAGTGTCCATTTTCAAAAAAGGACACTGAACTAACCTAGATAATTACAGGCCAATTAGTTTAACATCTGTGGTAGGGAAAATCTTGGAATCTAGAAATTGTAGTTCAGGATTCTATTGAGTGTGGATGTGTGTCAGAGGACTGGAGAATGGGCAATATAGAACCCATTCTAAACAGGGAGACAGAGCTAATCCAAGTAATTACAGGCAAGTCAGCTTAACATCTGTGGTAGGGAAAATTTTAGAGTCTAATTAATGTTGAAATTACTACAGATCTAGAAAAAGAGAAAATAGTTAGAAGTAGCCAGCATGATTTCAAAAGAGACAATCATGCTTGATAAAAGAATCTTGGAAGAGAGAACAGACATCGTAGATGGGTGAAATTTAGAAGATGTAGTGTACATGGACTTTGGGAAAGCCTTTGACAAGGTAACACATGGGAGATTACTAGAGAAGGCTAAGGGGTATGAAATTAGTGGGAAGATAGAAAACTGGACTAAAAATTGGTTAGAAGAAAGAAAATAGAGCATTGGAGTTAAGGGCAGTTTTTCAGAGTGATTGGAAGTGGGTAGTAGTGTCCCACATTTCTGCTAATTGTGTATATCAGTGATTTGGAGATTGGCCTAATGGGAGTGATGCTGAAATTTGCAGATAATACCAAAATAGGAAGTATAATTACTTCTTTCTAAAATCAAAGGAAACTGCACAAAGATATTGACAAGATGGGAGAATGGGCTAAAAAGTGGCAGATGGAATTCAACATCAGTAAGTGTGGGTAAGTAAGTGTTGCCTTTTGGTAACAAAATAACAGCAGTAATTTTGCTCTGAATGGAAGTAGGCTCAGTGCTGTGGAAGAACAGAAGGATTTGGGGGTACAGGTTCACCGGACATTAAAGGCAGCACCTCAGGTTGATAAGGTTGTAAAAAATGCTAATAGAATTCTAGGTATTATCTCGTGGTATAGAATATAAATCCCAAGAGGTAATGATGAGCCTCTACAAAACCTTACTTAAACTTCAGTTAGAGTACTATGTGCATTCTTAGACTCCACACTATAAGAAGGATATTGAGGATTTAGAGAGGGTACAACACAGATTCACTGGGATGCTGCCTGGTATGAGGAAATAGAATTACAAAGAAAAACTTCAAAAATTGGATCTTTTTTCCTCAGAACAATGCAGATTGTAGAGCAATATGATAGAAGTTTTTTTTTTAATTATGAAAGGATGCAACAGGGTAGATAGAAGCAAACTGTTTCCAGTAGTTGAGGGGTCAATACGAGAATTAGAACAGAGAGCGGGAGAAACTTCTTTACGCAGAGTTGGGAGATTGTGGAATTCACTTCCAGGGTGTAAGAAAAGCATTATACAAGCTTTCTATAATATGTTAGGGAAAAGCATTATGTCAGTTTTCCCTGTGAACAAAGGCTTTCTGTCTATTCAAAACAAGCTTTTTATGACCTTTTGCAAGACAGGGCCTCTTTGATGAGCATCTGGGGTCATGCTCATCTCCTGTTCATAACATGGCTAAAGGAAGTTATCCATACTTTGGTAGGAGTTGTCTCTAGTTTGAGTAAAGATAAAGGAGGCTAACTATGCCAGGTATTCTGTCCAGGGAGTCTTTGTACGCACAGACCCTGAGCAGTTTTGATAAAAGGGTGTTCGAGTAATGTGAATAACAAATGTTTGAAGACTGAGTCATAGCTTGGAGACAGAAAAAGCTATTGATGTTTGCACATGGCCCATGTAGAGCTAATGTATCTTAAAATGTATGCAAGTTAGGGGCTTCTTTGTATGGTTAGAACGTTCTCGGAGCGAGGCTGGACCGCTCAACTAATCAAAGACCTTCATGAGGTGCACCTCAAATCTTTGTACAGTGATAAACTGTGTCCGGTTGTATTCATCTTATTAGTATGTTTAATTGTACTCTTGTATTTTAACATCTTTGTTACTTATTATAACTTCTTAATAAAGCTATTATTCTTTGGAAAACACCTTGCAGCCTTTTTGCTTAAAGACTAGAACAGTAAAATAGATTACTTACACAGGGTTAGTGATTGAGGCATAAACTATGTCAATGTTCAAGATTAGATTGGATAGGTGGATGAAAGAAAAGGGTTAGAAGGGACATAGGAACAGGGTGGGTAAATGTGATTAGAAATATTTGCTTGCATGGAAGGTAAATGCCAACACAAACTGATTGGGCCAAGTGGCCTGTTTTCATGTTGTAACTTTTATGTATTTCTATGTAAAGTGAACTGTAGCATCAAAACCACTGCCCTGATTGAGTTCAGATATAAGCACAGACCTTCTGGTCTCTGTGACTTAGTACAACATTTGGCAGTATCTTTACCACTTGATCACTGGGGAAGCCAACTTAGGTTGTTTGAAGGTAATGTTTAAAACTGGGACCTGATCATACCTCCTCAGTAGACACTGGGAGGCAGGTAGAAGATTAAAGAAGGTTGTCCAGAGATTTTAAAATGATTAGAATTAGAAATGGGCTAGAATCTGTCTGATTAGATTAGATTAAATAAATAATGTTAAAAAATAATAAAAATAGGTGAAAGAATAGGCAAAGAGAGAGAATATGAAGGTAACAAGGGATGACAGGATTTTAAAGTATTTATTTTTGTTTAAGATTGTGTGTTAAGTGTCCGTTTGAAATTTAGGGTTAATATTACAGTAGTAAACCCATTTCTAACTTCTAAGTAGCTTTATTACTATAAAATGCAGGCTTTTTTCAGCATCACTGTGCATGAGCTAAGGAGAATGGAGTTTCTCTGGTTGTGCCAACCATCTATGGGTTAATATGGAAAAATGCCAGAACTACTGAATAGGAAGAAACCTGCACAAAATGGAAAATATTCAAAACTAAGCAAAATACAAATAATCAAAACTTAAAATGCATAGCAGATTAGAAAATAAGAATAAAACAACTAAAATAATTCAAGTTAAAAATACAAAAATCTAAGTATCATTGTCCTATTTATAAATGTATGTAAATTTTATTGCTTCAGCAGTTATAAAGACAATGTTGATAGTCTATACAACTCTAAACAAATTGCAGGACCACACTCGGGGGGACTCACATGTACCTTTTCCATCCTAGAGTTAAGATCATAATCAGTTCACTTTCAACCTTAATTATGTATATATCTATGAGTGCATTCCTGGCAAAAGAAATTGATTCAATGGGTTAAGTAATGTTACATAAGATGACATCCTGAAATTGAACTGAGCTCTTAAACTCACTGGTAACTTTATTGCTCTGTTTACTCTACAATACACTTTTTAAAAGTTTGTTTACTTAACATTGTGCAGTTATAAGGTAAAGGCAGGAGTTTTTTTAATTCGTTCATGGGATGTGGGCGTCGCTGGCGAGGCCGGCATTTATTGCCCATCCCTAATTGCCCTTGAGAAGGTGGTGGTGAGCCGCCTTCTTGAACCGCTGCAGTCCGTGTGGTGACGGTTCTCCCACAGTGCTATTAGGAAGGGAGTTCCAGGATTTTGACCCAGCGACGATGAAGGAACGGCGATATATTTCCAAGTTGGGATGGTGTGTGACTTGGAGGGGAACGTGCAGGTGGTGTTGTTCCCATGTGCCTGCTGCTCTTGTCCTTCTAAGTGGTAGAGGTCACGGGTTTGGGAGGTGCTGTTGAAGAAGCCTTGGCGAGTTGCTGCAGTGCATCCTGTAGATGGTACACACTGCAGCCACTGTGCGCCGGTGATGAAGGGAGTGAATGTTTAGGGTGGTGGATGGGGTGCCAATCAAACGGGCTGCTTTGTCCTAGATGGTGTCGAGCTTCTTGAGTGTTGTTGGAGCTGCACTCATCCAAGCAAGTGGAGAGTATTCCATCACACTCCTGACTTGTGCCTTGTAGATGGTGGAAAGGCTTTGGGGAGTCAGGAGGTGAGTCACTCGCCGCAGAATACCCAGCCTCTGACCTGCTCTCGTAGCGACAGTATTTATATAGCTGGTCCAGTTATGTTTCTGGTCAATGGTGACCCCCAGGATGTTGTTGATGGTGGGGGATTCGGCAATGGTAATGCCGTTGAATGTCAAGGGGAGGTGGTTAGACTCTCTCTTGTTGGAGATGGTCATTGCCTGGCACTTGTCTGGCGCGAATGTTACTTGCCACTTATGAGCCCAAGCCTGGATGTTGTCCAGGTCTTGCTGCATGCAGGATTATACAAGTGAAAGAGTAATAAAGCTGTGTGTGAATTACCAGCTGATAAAATATCCAATATAGAATAGAAGGCAAGGAAATCCAAAAAGTGGACCGTTATCCAAATCCAGATCAATCAGCCCTGTTTTTTTTAGGCTGTAACTGATTTCAAAGTCGTAAATTAATTTCCAGATTTTCCACCCTGAATCTCTGATTTTCTCCCTCCTTTTGTTCCTTGGCATTGATTCAGCAACAGGAACTTACATTTATGTAATGCCTTAACGGAGTAGACTTTCCGAAGATGCTTCACAGAAGTGAAACGGAATGCCACGCAGTGGCAAGAGAAAGGTATAGGGAAGTGACGAGGTAGGCTTTGAGAAGGCTTTTTAAGGCAGAGGGGTTTAGGGAGTGTTCTAGAGTATGAAGCCAAGACAGTTGACTCATTCCTTCTCTGCTTCTTTGGCTTCAGTTTATTGCCTCTCCATTTCCCTGTTGTCTGATTCATTCTTTTCTCTCTGACAAGGAAGAATTACTTTGTCACTATTAAAGATTGAGCCTGTTCATCATCTTCACTATCAAAGAAATTGCTCTGGAACTATTGTAGAATATATGTGTGTGTGTGTTATTTTGTTCGATCCACTATTGAATAAATAATATATCCAGCAGTTCTGTGACACAGTATACAACCTTTATGTATTCCAAGTCCTCTTCCAGAAACAATTCATATCTAGGAACATAATAGACAGTGAATAATCACTTACTGTGTCTCGGTAACAGTAACCAATCAGCAGCAGCAAAATTAAAATGTGTGTAGGAAACCTTTACACGGGATATTGTCACAACAGAATGTTTCTAAAATCTCACAGAAAAAAAATATCCAGTTGATAAATCAATTTGACCAATGCACTTGCTGCTTTAGGCACTAATCTTGTGTATAAGTTTTAATGAGCAGCACACCACCTTGAAAAATTAACAAATCTGTCAACTCAGGTTGCTCGTCCACATTTTCGATCAAACAATATTATTGGTACATAAACAAGGTTACATTTTAATTTTGAGATGGCAGTGATCCCTCAATAACCATGTTACGAAATTATTGACTGCCTATTTCTGACCTTACTAGCTTGCACGTACAAATAATAGAAGATACTAAGTTGGACATAAATTATGATTTCTTAAGCTATAGGAAGTTTTGATTGCATCACAAACAACATAGAAACAACAGTAGATTTCAACTTTTGAGATAAATTTATTGTGTTTAATAAAAAAAGTTAAATTCATATTATACAGTGCACTTTGACTGACAGAGTGCAGAATCTCATCAGTTGAATATTTACAACTAGGCAAAATGCTGGAAGGAAAAATTCTAGAGTAACGATTTTTCCACTGATTTTTGTTACAAGGACAAGGAACATATTATCATTGAAAAATGACCACCGAATGGCAGAACGGCTTTAATGTCCGTAATTGGGGAGAGGGGAGGTCAAAACACTCTTAATAAATACAGTAATTTGATACCTATTCACTGACCCATGCTGAATGTCAAAATATGGAGTTAGGGAGATTTCAGACATTTTAAAAACAGAGACTCGAGAAAATAGTACAACTCTTAAATGGAAGTGAGAAAGGAATTTCCCAATAGCTGAGAACATTATCTAAAAATAGACACAGAAGGCTCAATTTTAAAGCGAAAGTTTGGGAGGGTGTGGGGGGCAAAGAAAATCTGGATTTCCAGGAGCTGGCAGAAATCCTGGCTCCAACACGCCTAAGAACGCGCACGACCCAGAGTCATCTGGGTGCGCGCGCCGTTCCCGAACCCGGAAGCCCCGCAGGCAATTAAAGCCGGCAGGACGATACTTAAAGCAGCAATTGAACTAGTTAACCTAGTTTAAAAATCCAAAAATACAATTAGGAATGAAGGCAAGCGATTTCAACGCTGCCTCAGCGTGTTTCCCGTGCTGTGTGAAACACGCCATGGTGAAGGAGTCATGTTTCAGCCTGCAGCGATTTGGACATTTAAATGCCTGTTTGACAGATGGGGATAAAAGGGCAGTTATTGCAGCAGGGCACTCAGTTCTCTGAGACAAACTTTCAGCTGGGAGATCTTTGTGTTTAGACTGAAAATTCTTGGTTTCCACTCAGAATTGTTCTGTTTACACATATTTACCAACTTTTTGGACCCCCTCAAACTGACATCATCAGGATGGGGGGGGCGCGATGGCTGCATTCACCAGTACATCTGAGAATGAGAAACATCACCATCCTCGCCAGGCACGGCGTGCACTTCTGCCACTTGTAACTCCACAACACAGTGCTGCGCCATAGGCACCTGCACAAGAGCAGAGAGGAAAACAACAGAGGGAGCAACGTCGCAGGAGGTACTACCCACGTCAAGGGTCTACAGACCAAGGCTGAGCTTCCTGGACCTCTCTGAGGGGCATTGTATATGGAGGCTGAGAGTGAGTCGCCAGGTGGTTGCAGGCATCTGCAGCCTCCTTCATGCCGAGCTGCTCCCAGCTGGGCCTGGCGGCATCTCATTACCCGTCATAGTTAAAGTGACCGCTGCCCTTAACTTCTTTACCTCCGGATCATTGCAGGGTGCCACCGGGGACATCGCCGGGATCTCTCAGTCGTCTACCCACAAATGCATAAGGCAGGTCACCAATGGTTTGTTTGGCAGGGCCTTGCAATACGTCAACTTCCTCATGGACGTCCTCAGCCAGACAGAGAGGGCAGTGGGATTCCACTCTGCGGCTGGCTTCCCACGTGTACAGGGTGCAATCGATTGCATGCATATAGCAATCTGAGCACCTCCACACGAGCCAGGACTGTTCATCAACAGAAAGGGGTATCTATCCATCAATGCTTAGCTCGTTTGTGACCACCGGAAAAGATTCCTTCACATGTGCGCCAGATTCCCTGGCAGCTGCCATGATTCATTCATTCTGAGGGAATTCAACATCCCGGGCCTCTTCCACGCACCAAACACCCTTAAGGGCTGGCTCCTTGGGGACAAGGGATACCCCCTGCACACGTGGCTCATGACACCGCTGAGGAAGCCCATCAGTGAGCAATAGCGTCGATGCAATGACAGCCACATCGCCACCAGGTCTATAACTGAACATGCGCTAGGACTGCTGAAGATGTGATTTCGGTGCCTCGATCATTCTGGGGGAGCGCTTCAATATGCACCAGCGAGAGTGGGTCGCATTATAGTAGTGTGTTGTGTCCTGCATAACATGCGCAACAGAAAGGGGTACCGATTGAGGAGGCCCCATGCCCTCATCCACATCCACTTCTGCCATCAACATTGAGAATGAGCAGGAGCAGCAGCAGCAGCAGGAGCAGGAGGAGGATGAACACATGGGCAGAGCAGCGGCTCACCTGGCTGCTCGTGAGGCCAGGGAATCACTCATGTGAACAGTTCTCTTAAGATCAGAAAGTGGGAAGAGTCAGTCCTCACTCCACCTGGAAAGACCAGCACCAACATCAGCCCCCACCACACCACCTGCACAAAATAGTCCTGCAACAACACATGCACGCACTATAAAGTGACCCACTGGGTGGTATCTAGTGTCGCCATTCATGATGAAGCACATGAAAGGGCACTATCACAAAAGCCAGTCAAGAATGGGCAAGACGTGGCAGTAGTGGTGAGAATGATAACATTTAATGTGACTTTAACAAAAGCCAAATATAAATGAAAAACATGACAGTCTATCAAACACCCTTGTGCATACTCTTTGTGATCACAAATCCTTAGCCTTTCTCTTTCAACTGCTTCTACATGGTGCATCCCCTGTGGCTGCAGCAGAGGTAGTGGCAGGTTGCTCATGTCCATGGCTGGACTGCTTAGATGCTTTCAGACTGCGCCCTCTGGGTTTTGGAGCCCATGAGGGCCCCTCCAAAGACTGCTCCACCTGCACCTGTGCAGGGGCGGCCAACTGGAGAGGAGGTAGCATTGCGGGTATTGGTTGAGAGGAGGGCAACGGGTGAGATGTGGGAGCGCTTTGAGTGGCGTCCCCACTTCCATGTCCCCTTTCGCCATCATCCCTCTCCTGGATCAGGCCCACATCACTCCTACCAGCTGAGCAGAGCCTGGAGAGGAGTGCGCCCACCGACGCAGACTTTCCACTGCTGCCCTGCCACCAGTGTCTGCTCGTGCTCACTTGTGTGTGGTGACTCACCAGGTGCCAACCCAACTAACTGACTACTAGGACCCATCGAGGTGTGAGTATCTGCGCTGGTGGATGGCTCGCTAAGATGTGACGGTGCGTCCTCAGAGGCCGGGAGATCCTCTGAGGAATCGCCCTCTCCCATCACTGCGGTCGTTGAATGGCCTGTAAGAGAACAGAAGACAATATTAAGCATCATCACAGATGTGTCATGTTGCGATGAGCATACTGAGGTGTTCAACATGCTAATCACTGTTAACATCAATTCATGTGATGTGTGATGAATGTTAAAGTTGTGTCACCAGACGTTTGTGGGGTGCAAGTCGTGGCGTCCCCGACGGACAGGCACTTGACGGTGCGGCTGATCTCCAGGGCCTCCTCCTCCTCCTTCTCTGTGAGGACCACTGTTAGTTGTGGCCCCCCCATCCACACCCCGCCCTTTCGTGTGCATTTTACGCTCTTTTCTAGAAGGGGAGAAAATACAGACGTGTGAGTGAGTGATGGTGAAGTGGTCAGCCGATGAATGTATTGCTTTGGGTAAGGCTGACCGCGCAAGAGATGCATCAGAGGGTGAGTATGAGACAGAGACATCACATTGGATGAGGATTGTGGTGAGTGATAGTGGTGGGGTCACAAATGGAGAGGTGAGGAAGTGCTGAGGAAGTGAAGGTAAGTTGAGGATGAGCCTTAAGTGGGTGTGAGGGGTGATGTGATGGAGTAGTCTTGGCAGGGCAGAATGAGTTGGGGGGGTGGGGGTGGTGATGTGGAACACGGAATGCAGGAGAATCAGTAAGTGTATTCACTTTTGCTGACCTAGTTAGGTCATTGAAATGCTTCCTGCACTGGACCCAAGTGCGACAGATGTTGCTCCTGCTGGTGACCTCCTCTGCCACCTCAGGCCAGGCCTTCTTGGTGGCAGAGGCAGGGCGCTTCCTCCTGTCGGCCGGGTAAAATAGTTCCCTCCTTCTCACCCCGACCAGTAGCAGCTGAAGTGAGGCAATGCTGAATCTTGGAGCAGCCTTGCCCCTGTGCTGCTCCATTGGGTCTTCTTGCTCTTTGCTCCAGCAAAATCCATAGGAGCAATGGCCCTTTAAATCCAGACGCTTCAGCTGACAGCCTGTTGTGCGGGTGCACAGTCCGCGGCGTTCGGACGGCAAACCCGGAAACAAGGTTATGGGGCACCAATCAAGTCGCGATCGCGTGGGGAACGGTGAGTTTTTATTATTCGGGTTTGCCGCGTGCCCATTAACCCCCCCGCTCCCTGCTGCCATCCTGCCGCCCTTTTAAAATCGAACCCAGAGACCTTCACAGTTATCTTCAGATGCCACGTCAGGAAAACAATCACTGGGCATCTCATGCCATTTGAGGACCTCATTTTGTCACTTGTAAACCCACAAAACGAATCATGCTGTTCGACAAGACCATGGTGGCGATGATCAGTGAGTCTGCTGTCCAAGTACAAGGAGTGTGAGATAACTGTGAAAAAAATGGACTGTGATATGGGAGGATGTGCCTATCACTCCACATGTGGGAGGTTAAGAACAACATTTTAAATTACTGCACCCTTTAACTGCCTCCAAATCTCAGGTCGTTAGATTAATATATAAGGGCAACACACCTGTTATACATACTCAGACTGCAAAAAGTGCATTGCCTTAGGAATATACTACAAATAATCAGCTTCTGGTGTCAATGTAAAATAAACACACAAAGGCAGCAAAATCTCCCACTAAACCACAAAACTATGTGAATGTATTTAATACAAATTGAATTTTTTTAAAGAAGAAGTACACAGTGTTCTAATGGTTTTATTTCTCACGTAGCAAGTGAATTAAATCATCCTTATGATGCTCGTACAATCCTTTTCTCAGGCCAGTGCTTCAGGCAGCACTCATTTCACCAAGAACTACCGTTTTCATATATGTCTGTGCACTTAAAATTTTCAAACATTAGAAATAAAATACTTCAGTGTCGGAATTATCACTGGTGGTTTTACCACTAAGCTAAAAATTAGATAATGTTGGAAATGCACAAGTGAATCAGCATCTGAGATAGAAAGGTTAATGTTTCGGATTCGACCTTTCATCAGAGTTCATTAACTTTTTTTCTTTTTTAGCTTCTAATCAACCTACTGTGCATTTCCCGCATTTGGATTTCAAACTGCAAATCTCTAGTCTTTGGCCCTCCTTATACCATGATACTTCTGAAGCTACTGATCTTCTCAATAACTCCCTCAACTTCACCTTTTACTCTCTCCCACCCTGGTCGTTCTCTCAGTAAGGCCTCATCTTTGCACTCTTACGTCCAAGAGGCTCAGATTTGAACATATATGGCACGCAACTGGTTTAGCCATTCATCGCCAGATCTGGCTGGACCACATCAAGCACTATCTGGCCCTGCTTTCCTCTGCCAAGATCATCCTGGAATGTAAAGATAACCCCAACCTTCTGTTCACCACTACCAACCGTCTCCTTAAGCCCCTCTCCTCTGCCTTCTCCACCCTCACCTCCAACGACAAGTGCAAGGAGCTCATAGACCTCTTTGTCACTAAGATTGAGACCATTTGTTCAGCTGCCTCTGCCACTTCCCTCCCTTCCCCTAGCCCACCAAGGCAAGCTTCCCCCCAGGTTTCCCCTTGCCCTAGCCCTGAATCTGCATCTTTCTCTAGTTTCTCTCCTATCTCCCCTCATGCCCTCTCCAAGCTCATCTTGTCCATGAGAATCACCTCTTGCTCCCTCAACCCTATTCCCTGTGAACTGCTAACCACCCAACTACCCTTCCTGGCCCCTATTCTAGCTGACATTGTATATGGCTTGCTTTCCTCGGGTACTGTCCCCCTCTTTTTGAAATCTGCCATCATCACCACCTCCTCAAAAAAACCATCTGTGACCTCTCTCCTTGTAAACTAAACCCCATCTTCAAAGTCCTTGAACGCATTGTCGCCTCCAAAATCCATGCCCATCTTTCTCACAACTAAGTGTTTGAACCTCTCCAATCAGGTTTCTGCCCCTACCCCACACTGAAACACCCTAATAAAAGTCATAAATGGCATCCTCTGTAACTGTGACCATACTGCACTATTGCTCCTCATCCATCACAACCTCTCTGCAGCCTTTGACACAGTCAACCATGCCAACCTACTCCAACGCCTCTCCTCCATTGTCCAGCTGAGTGGGACTGCCCTCACCTGATTCCACTCTTACCTACCAGAATCTCCTGCAATGGCTCCTCTTCCTGTCCCCGGACCATTACCTCTGGAGTCCCCCAAGGATCGGTCCTTGGCTCCCTCGTATTTGTTATCTATATGCTGCACCTTGGCGACTACATCCAAGACATGACATCAAGTTCCACATGTACACTGATGACACCCCACTCTACTCACCACCCATCCACTGCTAGTGTTGTCAGCCTGCTTGTCTGACATCCAATCCTGGATGAGCCACAATTTCCTCTAATTAAACATGGGGAAGACCAATGCCGTTATCTTCGACTCCCGTCACAAACTTTGTTCCCTCAGCACCAATACCATCGCCCTCCCCAGCTCGTGTCTCAGGCTGAACCAGACTGCAACCTTGATGTCCTATTTGACCCTGAGCTGAGCTTCAAACCCCATAGCCTCTCTATCACAAAGGGCACTTAATTCCACCTCTGTAACATCCCCTGCCTCAGCCCATCTGCTACTGAAACCCTTATCCATGCTTTTGTTACCTCCAGACTCGGCTATTCTAATGTTCCCCTGGCCGGGAATGTTCCCCATCTTCCACCCTCCATAATCTCTGCTGCCCATATCCTAACCCGCACCAAATCCTGCTCAACCATCACCCCTGTGCTCGCTGACCTACATTGGCTCCCAGTCCACCAACACCTCAAATTTAAAATTCTCATCCTCATGTTCAAATCCCTTCATAGCCTTGCCCTTTCCTATCTCCGTTGCCTTCTCCAGCCCTACAACTTTTCGAGAACTCTGTGTTTCCCCAACTCTGCTCCCTTGTGCATTTCCCACTTTGTTCCCCCCCCCCCCACACTATTGGTGGCTGTGCCTTCAGCTGTCTAGGACCTAAGTTCTGGAATTCCCTCCCTAAACCTCTTTACTTCTTCACCTCTCTCTCCTCCTTTAAGATCCTCCTTAAAATCTATTTCTTTGACGAATCTTTTAGTCGCCCCTCCTATTATCTCCTTCTTTGGCTTGGTGTCATTTTTTGTCTGATTACGCTCCTGTGAAGCACCTTGGGATGTTTTCCTATATTAAAGGTGCTATATAAGTGCAAGTTATTGATGTTGTTTCTTAAAGAAAAACATCACTTTTTTGAAACATCACTTTACTTACTAGTGTAGTTTGATTACTGGATTGAGAAGTGACATTATTGTGAAGTATCAATCACACATTTTATTGAAAAAATGGCACACATTGACCAGAGATCCATTTGAATAGCTTTCTTTCCCTTTCAAAGTAATTCTATAATCAGTGACCTGGAATCAAGTGAGCTCCATAGGTTGACTTGCCCTCAAATTTCCACTCCTCTAATGCTACAGTACATTGTTAATACATCATTAGTTTTGTTCTTCACCAGCCCACCTTTTGAGCCTTTTTTAAAATAATAATCCTTCATTTGTGGTGTTTTGAACATTTAATCAGGTTTACCTGATATTAACTAACTTTTGTTTGCTTTACAGTTCAATATTGTAAACAATCATACCTGTTACCAGGAAAGGCATTACCCAATTGAAAAAGATACTTACATATATTTTAAGATCCTGCCTGATTAACCTCCACAGTGACTTAACAGAAGTCATAACCCTAGGACATGATGTACCTAGACTTCCAAAGGCTTTTGATAAAGCTGTGGGGATTCAGGGCCAACCTTGGGAATGAATGAGGAATTAGCTGAAGAGTAGAAAACAACAAATACTATTTAGAAAGGTTATGTTGGAGTGGTGGGGGGAGGGATAAACTGAGTGGGGTACCTCAGGGCTCGATGCCTGGACCACTACTGTTTCTAATTTACATAAATGATCTGGATTCAGAAACTGAATACAAAATGGTCAGATTTGCAAATGATACCAAACTAGGAGAGGCAGTAGAATCGGAGGAAGCAGCTCAGAAATTACAGAATGAGAGGGACAATATATTCAATTGGGCAGAACAATGGCAGATGAAATTTAATGCAAATTGTAAGTAAAGTGCTACACATGGGAAGGAAAAATAGATGACGCTCATACCCTATGAATGGTATTGAAATAGCTAAGGATGAAGCTGAAAGAGACTTAGGAATCTTGGTAGAACTGACACTAAATTTGTCCAACCAATGCCCAGCTTCAATCAACAAAGCTAATAGGATGTTGCACATAGCCAAAACAGTAGAATATAAGTCAGAGGAGGTAACGATATAGTGCTCTGGTCAGGCCACACCTTGAATACTACATCCAATTATGGTTACCATGAAACAAGAAAGATATTCAAGCACTGGAGGCAGTGCAGAGAAGAGGCAGGAGGCTGATCCTCTGTGTCCGGGGTCTGTTATAGGCATGTCTGGATCAACTTGGACTTTTCAGCTTGGAAAGGAGGTCTCCAAGAGGTGATCTTATAGAAGTATATAAGATTGTTAAGGGTATGGAGAAAGTTAACCCGGAATATTACTTTAAATTAAACTGTAGGAGTAGAACTTGGGGACATAATTTGAACTAGTAAAGGGTAATTTTAGGACTGATGTCAGGAATTTCTTCTTCACACAAAGAGTGACAATGTGTGGAATAAACTACCACATAAAGTAGTGCAGCCAAAAATCCTGGAATCATTTAAAAAGCAATTGGATGTTATTGTAATTTTTGCCTATAAACTTACCACAAAATGATTAGCCTCCCGATTAGGTGACAATTGGGCGTGAAAACAGGACATTCTGTTGCCAAACCTTGACTGCCAGAAGCTCCTCTATTCATGAAAGACACTTAACAGCCGGCAGCACTGACAGCCCAAGTCTTGGAAATGTGGCAAAATATGGCTGCCCCAACTATATTTGATATATTTTGTCTTTAAAGACTGTAGAATCAACAAACAAACATCATGTTCTGTTTTTTTTTCTAACTGCTACTTCAGTGCTTGATAGTGAAAATGTTTACATTAGTGGAACATGGTGGGACAGCATGTTGGAGCTCCATCGTGTGGTACTATACAGAAATGGGATGTGGGTTTGCAGCCAGCATACTTGCAGCCCACATGCACCGTCACTGATTTCGACCATGCTACTATACTAACTGCTAAACAGAGACTGTGCATTTCTTTAAGACAGGTGAGAAAAGAAAATCAGAGGAGAGTCATCATCAGGCTGCTGCTGCATTCTATCTGGCAGCCAACACTAGGAGCAGGCTGAACGGCCACAGTACGTGCAAGGCTTAGGGTAACTATAGAACTCAACAACAATAACTTGCATTTATATAGCGCCTTTAATGTAGTAAAACATCCCAAGATGCTTCACAGGAGTGTTATCAAACAAAATTTGACACCAAGCCACATAAGGAGATGTTAGGACAGGTGACCAAAAGCTTGGTCATACAGCTAGGTTTTAAGGAGCGTCTTAAAGGAGGAGAGAGAGGCAGAGAGGATTGGGGAGGGAATTCCAGAGCTTAGGACCTAGGCAACTGAAGGCACGGCCACCAATGGTGGAGCAATTAAAATCGGGGATGCGCAAGAGGCCAGAATTAGAGGAGCGCAGAGATCTCGGAGGAGGTTACAGAGATAGGGAGGGGCGAGGTCATGGAGATGTTTGAACGTAAGGATGAGAATTTTAAAAAAAGGTGTTGCCAGACTGAGGACCAATGTAGGAGTGATGGGTGAATGGGACGGTGCGAGTTAGGATACAGGCTGTAGAGTTTTGGATGAGCTCAAGTTTATGGAGGATGGAAGATGGGAGGCCGGCCAGGAGAGCATAGGAATAGTCAAGTCTAGAGGTAACAAAGGCATGGATGAGGGTTTCAGCAACAGATGAGCTGAGGCAGGGGCAGAGACGGGTAATGTTACGGAGGTGGAAGTAGACGGTCTTGATGATGGAGCGGATATGTGGTCAGAACTCCTCACATGCAGGAGGACATCTCAACGCACTTTACATTGAGGACAAAACAGCTGGAGAGAGGGAGATCAAGGGACAGTTGAAAGACTTTGAGAAAGTTCTTGAAAGCAGGAATAGAAGTAGCAATCTCGACGGAACTGAGCAAGTAATTCCAGAACGCAGAAGCATGATGACTGAATAACTATCTACCAGAGGTGGAGAGCAGGGAGTGGGGACAAGTTTGGTGTAAGAGTAGTGAAAGATGTATACAGGACGTTATCAGGTGCTCAATAGCTGGGATGAGGCTATGGAAAGATCTGATAGCAAGTTCAGAGAATTTTGAGACACAGAGGAGCTTGGAGACGAAGCGGGTAATAGGGGTATCGGTAGGATTGCCAACTCGAGTATAACTCTATATTCCTGGAGGATCCATCACATGGCCTCCCCTCTCCAACCGCCCCACCCTCACACTCCTGCTATTGATCGCCCGACACGTCCCTCTTCACGGCACCCCGCCTTCCCATGCCAGGAATGTGAATAGACTCTTCGTTACCAATTGGATGATTCTTGACTGTCAGTCAAACAGCTTTTTTTACAAAATTAAATTAATGAATGTATTGTTATAATGAATAAATGAAAACATTCAAAAAAAATGTTTTAAACAATTTTTTCAATGCCACTATGGTTTTTCTCCCAGGTTGCTTGCAGCAGTGTCCGAGAGATTAATCTTAAATTCCTGGATGGTTGGCAAATACTAATCCTTGTTTTCAAATCCTTCCAAGGCCTCGCTCCTCCTTATCTCTATAACCTCCTCCAGTCCTACAACCCCCCAAGATCTTTGCGCTCCACCAATTCGTGCCTCTTGCACATCCCCGATTTTAATCGCTCCATTATTGGCGGCTATGCCTTCGGCTGCCTAGGCCCTAAACTCTGGAATTACATCCGTAAACTTCTCCACCTTTCTCTCCTCCTTTAAGATGTTCCTTAAAATCTACCTCTTTGGCCAAGCTTTTGGTCACCTGTCCTAATACCTCCTTATGTGACTCGGTGCCAAATTTTGTTTGCTAACACTCCTGTGAAGCGCCTTGGCACATCTAACTACACTAAAGGTGCTACATAAATGCAAGTTGATGTTGCTGATGGTAAGGGACTTTGTGTGGGTGAGGACATGGGCCACAGCGTTTTGAATGAGTTGAAGCTTGTTGAGATCTAAGGCATGGAGACTGGCTGGGAGAGTGTTAGAGAGGCCCAACCTCAGGATGATAAATGCATGGACTACGGTTTTGGCGGCACACCCCACGGTGCATTTTGCCTGGACAGAGAAACAACGACTCATGGGGAAAAGAAGTTATCTATCTTCATCCAAGGGTCAAGGTTTGCAGTATGTGCTTACATCAGTTCCGATGAAAGGTCATCAACTTGAAACATTAATTGTTTCTCTCTACAGATGCGGCCTGACCTGCTGAGTTTTTTTCCAACATTTTCCATTTTATTTCAGATTTCCAGCACCCTCAGTATTTTGCTTTTGTTGCAGTAAGCTTTATGGCCCCAAAACTAGAGACCATAAGTATAAGATAGTCATCGGCAAATCGAATTGGGAATTCTGGAGTGGAAAGAATGTGGAACTCGCTACCACAAGGAGTACTTGAGGTAAATAGCAGAGATGCATTTAAGGGGAAGCTAGATAAGCACATGAAGAAAGGAATGGAAGGATATGCTGACAGGGTTCGATGAGGAGGCTGGTGTAGAGCATAAGCGCGGGCATAGACCCGTTGGGCCGAATGGCCTGTTTCTGCGCTGCAAATAAGCATTCGCAAAGCTTTTTATGAGCGCAAGCGTGAGCGTTCTGCATTTGAACAAGGGGGCGATGCCATTGGTTGTGCGGTGCAGAGTGTTACCGCCTCTCCGTGTCTGCCCCTCCCTTTGCTGCCGCTCAGTGTTTACAAACACTCCCCGCCTTGGGTCACGGGCCAGACAGCGGCACTGACATCACCGCCACAGCAGAGCACATGTCCGTGTGTGCAACATGGGGAAGGGGGGTGGTGGGGGATCACACGCACTCACCCACCCACCCAACAACACCGCCAGCGGGGCTCTGCTCTGACCCGAACACCGCAGCCCGAGTGTAAAGAAGCAGCGGGCCCCGGTCTGCGAGCGGGGCGGGAGGAGGAGGAGGGGGGGGGGGTTTGTTTGTATTTTGTTTTTACGGCTCTGGGCGCCCTCCATTAGCGGAGTGGCACCACGGGTAAAAAGAAAACCCAACGGCGACAGCTGGCGGCAAAACCCGGAGCGGATCCGTGCGCTTCATCAACCCAAAGGCGGCTTTAATAAGGCCACTGTTCGCGATACTGCGACGGGGAGAGAGTCTCCTCCGCCGCCACAACTGGAGCTCCATCTTTCCTATGACTTTAATGCCGTCAGTGCGATGAATAGGAGGGGGGGGGGCGGGGGGACTGACTACTTTCGGTAATAATATGGACAAAACGGATCGAAGATCGTTCTGGATGATTTAGCTACTTCATCGTTTCATTGGATTTCTTAATATTGCTCATTTTATGCAGAATCATTAAATGAAAGCCCTTCACGTACATTATTTCAATTAATGCGGAGTTCGCCCCATGGTAATCCAGGCCGGGATTTATCGCCTTCTTCTCCTTTCCGCAGCCCCGACCCTGCGTAGCAACCCAACTTGATGGAGCGTAAGCCCCGCCCCCTCTCTCTTTACCGATTGGTCGGAAGCGAGATCATCCTTTGGCTCGGGTGTCCTCACCGAGGAGCTGATTGGCGAATTGGGCTGTCGCTCAGTTTGACGGCTGACGTTCCTTCCGGCGTTAAGTTTGGTTGCCGTCGTTTCACTCCCCTTCGCTCGGCCGCCGCCGCTGCTGCTGTTGTGGGGAAAAAAAAGGAAATTTATTCCGTTAATTTTTAAAAATTTAAATTAAAATATAATTATATTTAAAATGGCCGCAGCAACCGCCGCCACAGCGGGTCTAACCGATTCGACACCTAATGCCATCAATAATAACAGCGGCGGCAGCACCAGCACCGACTGCGGGGCCCGGGCCCTGCTGGCCCTCAAGTCGGCTCCGTGCAGCCCTTCCCGGGTTCAGGTTCACTGGGACCCCGAGGAGGACCTGAACGGTGGCGGCGGCTCCTCTTCTTCGGGCCGAGGGCCCGCTGGCGGCCACGGTCACCTTCATCACCCGGGGGCCGAGGTGCTGGCTCGGCTGGAGGGCCGCGACTTCGAGTTCCTGATGAAGAAGAGGAACGTGACGATCGGCCGCAACTCGAGCCAGGGCCAGGTGGATGTCAACATGGGCCACTCCAGCTTCATCTCCCGCAGGCACTTGGAGATCTTCCGCGGTGGGGAGGCTGCCGCGGCCGGTTTCTACCTGAAGTGTCTGGGCAAGAACGGGGTGTTCGTGGACGGCGTCTTTCAGCGGAGAGGAGCGCCGGCGCTGCAGCTCCCCAGATTGTAAGTACGGAGCTCGGATATCGGCGAGTCAGGGTTGGAGCAGCACCCGGGCCCCTTTGCAAACCGCGACACTGTCTGAGGAGTGTCCCCTGCAGCTGTCCTGCAGGACCCGGCTCCAGAGAGCAATCGATAGTACATCAGCATTAACCTTGATTTACCACCCTTAAATCAGCCATGTTAGTGCAGTAGTAATGTTTTTAATGCACGTGTGGGTACAGACACTGCGTTGAAACCATATGCCCAAGCTGCAGATTTTTAAAAAAATAAATTGTTGATAAAATTCACCGATGTTTAATTATGGTGTTGTCCTTTTTCGTGTTTCTATAACTGCACGTGTGAGCTATCCGTCACTCTGCGAATACAAACACGTGTTGTGATTTGTGGCACTGCCGTAAGTACATTTTCCTCCTAATTTATCTCTTTAGGGTTAATTTTCGGGATGTCATAATAACGCTTTTTCCAGTGGAAGTGTTGGGTATTTTAACCTTGCGAGGTTATTAACCTAGTGCACCATGCTTGTAGGTCCATAGTGAAGGTGTAGACAGAGGCTTGGAAAAGGAATGTGTGTGTTCAGTGCCCAGGTTTATAGTAGCTTTCATAGTTGTTACTTGGTACCTTTGCGACGTTCTGCAAATGATTTTGATAGTCTTGTGTTTATATATAAAATAGCCATTTTTTTCTTTAAACACCTACGTTAATACATGTCCCATCACTGGCCAGTCTAGTGTAATTATTATCACCCCTGCAGGTGGGTTTATTATTGCAAGGCAGTGTTTGAATATAAAATCATTACACAGGGTAAAATTATCACCGAAAATGCTCGTTTACATTGAAAACGTTTAGATTTTAATTTATTTTTGTCCATAATGGTCTCACAACTTTTTAAGTTCCCCAAGTAAACGATATAAAACCAAAATATGTTAGAAATGCATTGCAGGCCTGGCAGTATCTGAAATGTTAACATTTTAGGTAGAGACTCTTAGGGGAAGGGGGTGTATCCTACTATATTTCTGACAAAAACAGGTCAAGTTTACTGATCAAATTGTGCTAAGTACTAATAATAGCCCAGGAATGGATTTGTAAATGTTTGAATTTGTTTAATTTGAACTTAGGTTTAAGTTTTACATGAAAGCACTGTTTTATTAGTGTCTGCTGTTGAAGCCTGCGAGAGGGCAATGCTCAGATATACTTCTAGTTGCATTGTTATTTAGTCAAGGGTTAGTGCCTATGTGTGTGGCGAATTTGGTTCATCCACTTGTGCAAATGTTTAATGTTAGAAAAGTACAATCAGAATAACTATAACAGAAACTTTAAGCCCTGGAGTAATTTTAACTTCAAATTTTAAGAAGTTGACTTTGCTCCAGTTTTTGTTTGTGCCCACCCCCTGTCTTGCACATAGAACAAAGTTCTGAATTGAGGCCAGTTTTCCTGTGTTATACTGACCATTTTGTATTGCTTTGAGGCTGAAGCTGCTTTGCACTGACCAAAGAATTTGCAGTGTTACTGTCCTATTAAAAGGTTAGTAGAAAATATTAGTTTTTAGTAAGCCAAATGTGCATTTAATAAAAATTAGTATCTTCTGCTAACCCTTTGGTTTAAAACATGTATGATGAAAGATTGAGAAATTGTCCTATTTTAAAAAGTGACAGATCATATTTAAGACAATTGTCATCTGATATTGTCAACTGACTGGGGCAGAGATCACGTCATATAGAAGGTAAGTGTTTTTATAGATAATACTTAGTCCCTATGATCTCCTGAGGGGCTCAGAGAGGAATTTTCCAGATTATTTCTTCCCTTATTGCTACTGAGTTTTTTGATTTTTTGCCCCTCCCAGGAGATTACATGGTTAGGAAAGGAAGGAAATGTTACGTCATGATGATCCAGCCATCATGGTTTGGGGCAAGCTTGATAGACCAGTTGGTCTTTTCCTGCCCGTCAATTTCATATGATCATAAAAATCTGCTGAATTCTCTGCTAACCTGATGATTAGAAAGCTTTTGATTGGTCCTTTTTATATTGTAATTTAATTGACCATTGAGATCTATTTCTGTGAAGCGGATGGTTACATTGGTCCACTTAAATAAACCTTTGATCAAATTTACACTAATAATGTTCGAGTGAGCTAGGTGAAGATTTAGCTCCCGAATTAATCAGATAGCGTAACCGCAACTGAATTGTGAACTCCGGAGAGATACCTATATGCTCGTAAGTGGATTTTATGGTATTGTCTCTTTGGAGCTGCAATAATGTAAACGGTCTCCCAGATTGAAGCCAAATTTGTGACCCAGCGGGCACTTGGCAATGGATGTTCTCGAGGTGGCTAATGTCACTACTGGTATGCGTATAGCCTTTACTCATGTTTAATACTGTCAACTAAAAAAGTAAACATATAGCAGTCAGTGTGTGATGTTGTAATTTCACTTTACAGAATGTAAATATGGCTTATTATCCATACGTAATATTGTATTGCATCAGCTGGTGAAGATGGCTGTACAGTCTGTTCCACTTAAAGAAGATTTACCCACCTTGACATACTATTCTACTTTTTCTTTTATGATTTTGGGTGGGGGGGGGGGTGAGGGCGGCGAGAGAGAGAGAGAGCCGTAGTTCCAAGCTGGTTCTGGCTCCCAGTCAGGTCGAGTGATGAGTGCACCAGCAAGTTTATCACGCATTGTCTGGGAAATGGGGTCAGGCAGTAGGTGACTGGAAAAATGCAGCAGGAATCTGCTCAGCCCACCCACATTCAAAGTGGTGAATCAAGCATAGGTAACAGGAATGTTACTGCAGTTAATTTTTGATAGATATTTATTTACTGCTAAGTGTATAGTTTTGCAGCCTCTGCATTATCTTCCCCCTGCCTCCCAAGCATATGATTATGCAAGACTGGGAGAATAGGATTAACCAATGTATGAATCTGTACAGTATATCAAGTATCTTTTTACTTTTGGTAAATAAATATAACTCATTTATTATAAAACATTTAATTTGGGACCACAACCTAATAATTAAAGATAGATGCATATGTTTGTATGCATACGCATTTGCTTATGCCAAGTATATTACCAGAGTTTGATGGGAGATAATGGTAGTGTTATCGCAGTAGATAATACAAACAAGGCATTTGATCATGGCATAATCATTAAAAAAAATTTATATCCAGAACAGTTTTGGTGCTGTCGAATTTGTATTTACATTGAGTGGCAGATTCTACAGCGGTAGATAATTGCCCAAGTGCAGTGCTTGGAAACCACAAGTTTGTCTGGGAACATTCCTAAAAGTGTGAAAACTTCAAAAATGGTAACGGCAGCAATATTTACATTTGCTGCTGGCAGCACTGCTGCCTCTGAAGGGGCATGGGGATGTCACTTCTGAGATGTTTCTTTGTTCTTCCAGAGACAGCAAAGCAGCTAAAGATGGGGCTTCTATTGGCAGCAACAACATAATGTGAAGGGGCCATTTGACTTTCCCTAACTTTTCTTTCTGTCCCTATTCAGATGTGTTCCCACCATTTATGGTTTTTGAAATTTTCTGATCAGGGAAGCAAGCGGTATACTTCGTGTGGGAAATGACTAGCTTCTAATTTAGCGGCCTAATCACTGGGCAGTTATAGGGAACTTATTTGAGTTTAAAAATGAATCTTACGTCATTTTTTTCCCAGTATACATTTGCTGAATGCATTTTGGTTAGCAAAGCAGCACAGCTACTGTACTATGTGCCTTCCAAGTAACTCAAAAAATGTTTTCTTGGTAACAAGGAGACCTGTTAAAGCCAACCACATCCTGTAGTCTGCATAGATAAAGCTGGGTCACCAATGATACATAATACTGAGGATATTGGATGTAGATTAAGAAGAATCAAGCCTTCAGTATGAGACATCCCATTTGATGAATGCACCAAAATAAAATATATACTGTTGACTACCTTCGATAGAAGAAATCTCAGCTTCCACCATTACGTGAAATCTGTACAACTTAGGTCCTGAAAAAACTGCTGACTTCAGTTGAAGAACAATGATGTAATTATGTATCACCTTGGTTTACTTACTTTGCCAATGAGATGTAAGTAAGATAATCAAGTGATATATAGTTGAGAGCAGTGAAAGACCTCGTAACTCACAATTGATTTAAGTTATAGGTAGGTAATGATCTTTCCACTGAATGCAATAACCTAGTATTACATTGACTTCTATATTCTGTTTGTGCAGTGGATGAGCAGGTAATCTTCGCTGAAAATTTGACTTTGTTTAACCTTTTCATGGAAATTATTAAAATGTGGAGAGTGGTTTAGTACTTAAAGCAAAAACTGCAAATGTTGGAAATCTGAAACAGAAAATGTTAGAAACTCTCAGAAGGTTAAGCAGCATCTGTGGAGAGCACAGACAATACTTTCACCTCTAATATTGCCCATCTCCGCCCCTGCCTCAGCTCATCTGTTGCTGAAACCCTCATCCATGCCTTTGTTACCTCCAGACCAAACTATTCCAGTACTCTCCTGGCCAACCTTCCACCCTCTGTAAACTTGAGCTCATCCAAAACTCTGCTGCCCGTATCCTAATTCGCACCGTCCCGTTCACCCATCACCCCAACATTGGCTCCCAGTCTGGCAATGCCTTGATTCAAATCTTTCCATGGTCTCACCCCTTTATCTCTGTAACATCCTCCAGCTCTACAACCCTCCGAGATCTCTGCGCTCCTCCAATTCTGGCCTCTTGCACATCCCCGATTTTCATCACTCCACCATTGGCAGCTGTGCCTTCAGTGCCTTAGACCCTAAGCCCTAGAATTCCCTCCCTAAACCCTTCCACCTCTTCCCCTTTTAAGATGCTCCTTAAAACCTGCCTCTGTTCTAATATCTCTGAGGCTTGGTGTCATATCTTGTCTGATAACGCTCCTGTGAAGTGACTTGGTACACTGAAGGCGCTGTATAAATGTAAGTTGTTTTGGGTGCAGACCATTCATAGTGTTTTGTTGAAGAGTCCGCATCCAAATTGATACCATGTCTGTTCACTCCATAGATACCACCTGACCTGTTTTTGTTTGTAGTTTAGTACTACTTGTGTTCTGTGCCCTACGACTTGGTTTCCGCAGATGGGATTTGTCATTATGTAATCTCAAGAATGTAGGAACAGGAAAATGCCTTTCAGCCCATCCAGCTCATTCTGTCATCCAAGTCTTTTCTTGGTACTCTCCTAACCATTCTCCTACTACAAACCTGTACCCCTATACTCTTTATTGAAGTTTACATTGATCCAAATCCATTTTCAATACTTTGAGTCCCAAGACAGTATATTCCATGTCAATAAATCCAAGTGTGAAGTACTCCGTTATACTATACTTATTGTGATACTGAGTCGCTTATGGAGAATCTAACTGCATTTTCTAATTGGCTATGCAACAAGTTTTGCTATTTTTCTCTTCCTGTTTATTAATGAACTTGCTTATTGTTTTCTCTCCCACCCTACCATTATCTTATTTCCCAATGAAAATAGGTTTTAATTTCCTTAGCTTCATTTCATAACTCATCTGAAGTCATCATTGTTGCTTTTGTCTAACTTCTTTCCACTAACACTATCCTAAGTATGATCATCACACTTGGACAGAATATTCCTTTATGATCATGCTTTAAATAGCTGTAACACCTTGGATTTAATAAATTCTATGACTTACTTCAACTGCTGCTTTGCACATGACAATGCTTTTGCTGTTTGGTTGACTAATACACTTGGGTTGGTGTATCCAAACCGTGGGTTGCATGAAGCATGAAGCACCAAGCCCTGGCAATTGGGTCCACTAAGCCCAGGCAACAAAGTCCTATTTGTAGTTATATTTCTTTGTTGATTTGTTCTGTTTGAATTTTGTGGGTCGGGGGAGGGGGTTGGAAATGTCTGTTCTTGGTGCTGTTGACTCACTGATGGATAATCATAATCAGAACGCCAAGTTCTGTTAGCATCAGCAAGTTGAGATACATGAAAATTAATGGGAACATGGATTTAACTTTAAAATGTTGCCTCTGAGGCTCTATGGTATACACTTAAATAGCGCACAAAGACAATAGCTTAGACAATTCTGACTTGAATCTTTTTCTGGACTTATTTAAAGATGTACTTCACACACACACACACACACACACACTCCTTTAATACTAATACCGAATGCCATTGTTGGTTCATCTGCTTAGCTGGTAAGTCTGCATTAGTAGGGATGAAGTATTGTGTTCCATTCATAGCACAGCTCAACCTCCCAATAGTATTCATGATGAGTCTGAAACCAATGTGAATGTTGAGCTCACTGACAGACTGTGCAAATTAGAATATTTTGCTAGGCTCAACTTGAGTAGTTTTTATACAGTAGGACAAATCTATTGCTGTTACTAGAAAGTAACCAGAATATGGGATTTCACAAAAGTTGATAGTTTATGGTGTATGGGTTGGTACACAAAGGATATGGCCCAAAATTAGAATTGTACAGTTCCATAATTAAGAAGAGCAGAGCAAAGAAAGATTGAGATAGTGATAGAACTTTAAAAAAAAATAAAACTGGTTAAATAGCTATGAAAAGAACGGTGCATGGAGAAAAGTGCTAACTATAAAATGGCAAATCACTGATTCGGGTTCTGACCAGCTCAAAGGGTAGAGCAGTAAAATCTGGCAGAATAAAAGGAAAGGGGAGGTAAGGTCACTAAGCTTTCTGTGAGGTGCTGACAACAGTGAATTGGAAAGAAAGATAGACATGCAAATATTCTAAAGTAGTTCATGCAGTGTTCTGTAAACTAGGAACCAGTTTACACTCATGTATTGCTTGCTTTCATAAGCAAAATATATATCTATTTAATAGTATAACACTGGCTATGCGCAAGACAATTGTAGTTCAAATATATCTAGGATATAAAAAACCTTCCACTTCTGTGATTGGTTCATGAGGAAATATGAATCAATTTTTAAAAAAATTAGCACTTACTTCAATGACTCTGAGCACATCTCTCCAAATTCATTCCAAATGTTTCAGCAGCTGTGTTGGCTTCCTCAGCCTTACAGTTACATGCCCATATAAATAACATTTTATAACATCATAAACACCTTTTTTAAAAAATGCACGTTTCTTGAGCAAATCACTATGCTTACATGTATATTTACCCATATATGTACTTTTATTTTAAAAAGTTCCTCCGATAGTTGTTCTCACATTCGGGCTTTCTCTTTTCTTTGCATCCGCAGCTTCTTTTTCCCCCACTGGTTCCAGAACGACTCACTACCAAATTCTGTATATGTGGCCATCATGCTTCAGCTCCTTTTCTCCCCTCTCTTGCCCTCCCCCTTGAAAACTACTGACAGGCCCGCACTTCAGATTGACCTCTCAGCACAATTATCTGTACGACGTCTCACTAAATCTTGGGCTGACTAGCATGTATATGCAATCAGATCTTTCCACTTATTTTGTTATACTATTCATATACACTTCCTGCTTATCAAAACTTGCTGCAGAACAGTGATGTGATGTTTACTAGTTCAGCTGATCCTGTCTCCTATCTTCCTCTTTCTCCTCCCCGCCCCCGTGCCTCTCCATGCTCATCTCCTGCTCCCTTGACCCTATTCCCACTTAACTGCTGACAACCCAGCTTACCTTGCTGGCCCCCATACTAGTTGAAATTGTAGATTGTTTCCACCCTTCAGGTATTAACCACCTCCCTTTCAAAGCAGCCATCATCACCCTTTTCTCAAAGGACCAACACTCCACCCCTTTGTCCTTATTAACTGCTGCCCCATCTCCAACTTTGCTCTCCCAAATCCTTGAAGGTGTTGTCGCCTCCCACATCCATGTTTGAATCTCCAATCACTGAAACAAGACTATTCAAATTCAGAAATGATATCCTCTGTAACTGTGACCATGATGCATTTTTTCCCATTGTTCTCCTCAACCTCTGCAGCCGTTGACACCGTGATCTTCCATCTTCCTCCAACGCTTCTTGTCCATTGTCCACCTAAGTGGGACTGCCTTTGCTTGGTTCCACTCACCTATCCAGTCGTAGCCAGAGCTTCTCCAACAATGGCTTCTCTTTTCACCCCTGCATCATTGCTGCTTTAGTCCCTCAAGGATCTATCCGTGGCCTCCTCCTCTTCCTCATCTACATGCTGCCCCTTGGGACATCATCCAAAGACATGGTGTCAGGTTCCACGTGTATGCCGGTGGCACCCAGCTCTACAACTCCACCGCCTCTCATCCCCTCCACTGCCTTTGTGCTGTCAGACTACTTTGCCAACATCCAAACTTGGAAAAGTCGCGATTGCCTCCAGTTAAACATTGGGATTTTTTTTTTTAATTCGTTCATGGGATGTGGGCGTCACTGGCAAGGCCAGCATTTATTGCCCTTGAGAAGGTGGTGGTGAGCTGCCTTGTTGAACCACTGCAGTCCATGTGTGAAGGTTGTCCCACAGTGCTGTTCAGAAGGGAGTTCCAGGATTTTGACCCAGCGACGAAGAAGGAACGGCGATATATTTCTAAGTCGGAAACCGTGTGACTTGGAGGGGAATGTGCAGGTGGTGGTGTTTCCATGTGCCTGCTGCCCTTGTCCTTCTAGGTGGTAGAGGTTGTGGGTTTGGGAGTTGCTGTCGAAGAGGCCATGGTGAGTTGCTGCATGCATCCTGTGGATGGTACACAATGCAGCCACTGTGCACCAGTGATGGAGGGAGTGAATGTTCAGGGTGATAGATGGGGTGCCAATCAAGTGGGCTGCTTTGTCCTGGATGGTGTCGAGCTTCTTGAGTTGTTGGAGCTGCACTCATCCAGGCAAGTGGAGAGTATTCCATCACACTCCTGACTTGTGCCTTGTAGATGGTGGAAAGGCTTTGGGGAGTCAGGAGGTGAGTCACTCGCCGCAGAATACCCAGCCTCTGACCTGCTCTTGTAGCCACAGTATTTATGTGGCTGGTCCAGTTAAGTTTCTGGTCAATGGTGACCCCCAGGATGTTGATGGTGGGGGATTCTGCGATGGTAATATACAGTTGAATGTCAAGGGGTGTTGATTAGATTCTCTCTTGTTGGAGATGGTCATTGCCTGACACTTGTCTGGCGCGAATGTTACTTGCTACTTATCAGCCCAAGCCTGGATGTTGTCCAGGTCTTGCTGCATGCGGGCACGGACTGCTTCATTATCTGAGCGGTTGCGAATGGAACTGAACACTGCAATCATCAGCGAACATCCCCATTTCTGACCTTATGAAGGAGAGAAGGTCATTGATGAAGCAGCTGAAGATGGTTGGGCCTAGGACACTGCTCTGAGGAACTCCTGCAGCAGTGTCCTGGGGCTGAGATGATTGACCTCCAACAACCACTACCATTTTCCTTTGTGTTAGGTATGGCTCCTTGGTGCCACACTCGGTCAAATGCTGCCTTGATGTTAAGGGCAGTGGTTCTCACCTCACCTCTAATTCAGCTCTTTTGTCCATGTTTGGACCAAGGCTGTAATGAGGTCTGGAGTCGAGTGGTCCTGGTGGAACCCAAACTGAGCATCGGTGAGCAGAATATTGGTAAGTGCCGCTTGATAGCACTGTCGACGACACCTTCCATCACTTTGCTGATGATTGAGAGTAGACTTGTGGGGCGGTAATTGGCCAGATTGGATTTGTCCTGCTTTTTATGGACAGGACATACCTGGGCAATTTTCCACATTGTCGGGTAGATGCCAGTGATGTAGCTGTATTGGAACAGTTTGGCTAGAGGCGTGGCTAGTTCTGGATTGAACCTATTGCTTTCGGCCTTTGCCACTGTTTCCTTCTCGCTCTCCGCCACTGATTCCTTCTCGCTCTCTGCCACTGTCTCAGTTTGAACCAGACTGTTCGTTGTCTCCGTCCTTTGGACTCCGAGCTGAGCTTTTGCCCCCATTTACTCTGCATCACTAAGACTGCCTACTTCCATCTCTATCATATTGCCTGCTGTCCTTCACGTTCTGTAAACCTCAGTTCATCCACAAAGCTGCTGCCTATATCTGTCTCTGCACCAAATCCTGCTTACCCATCATTACTATCCTTGCTGACCTAAATTGTTTCCCGGTACCCCATGCCTCTCAATGTAAAAATTTTCATCCTTGTGTTTAAATCCTTTCATAGCCCTGCCCCTCCCTAACTGTAACCTCCTACAGCCATACAGGCCCTGCCCAAACTCTCTCTTCCTCGGACTCTAGCCTCTCTGTATTCCTTCCTATCCCAGTTATTGACTATCTTCCCTTCAGCTGCCTCAGCCCCGTGCTTGGAACTCCCTCCTGAAACCTCTCCTCCTTTAAGACCCTCTTTAAAACCTATCTCTTTCTCGTCATCCCTCCTAATATCTCCTTTGGCCCATCGTCCACTTTTGTTTGATTACATAACTGGGATGTTTTTCTAGGTTTAAGGCATTATATAAATGCTAGTTGCTGTTGTTCAAACAGGTGGATATCCGACTCGGTATGTTTTGTGCATTTCTTTTGTCTTCTAACAACATTAATTTTTTTTATTTTGGTTGGTTGGGTGCCTGGTGGGAAGGAAAAATAAGATTTCCATGTTGGCCACTAGTTTTTTTTTTACAAATTCTTTTTTCTCCCAGACTGCCACAGTATCTATGACTTCCCACTGAAGACCATGGAAGTTAGTAAAAATTTGTTATAAGGAAAGGAACTACTGAGAGTTCAATTTTGCAATATTATCTGGCCCTTTTCATTTATGGTACTGGCATAGCAAATTGTATCAAGCCCATATAAAATGATTTCCAAGTTGACTGCAGCACCAGTTACAAGACTGCTTCCTTCTCCTTCCCCCTCCCCACCAAACAGCACAGAAAAGCACATCTTTGTGTCTGTGTTTTTCCATATTAGATGGTATAACAGCAGACGGCAAGAAAGGAAGTTAGTTCATAATGTTGACCCACAAACAGACTTGAGGAACTGCATTGGGCACCAGTGGGCATTAATAACCAGTACCTTATTGATCCCCATAAAGTTTATCTAGGTGATCAATGCTTTATCAATAGCATCAGTACAATTCAGTGCATAGTGCCATAATTGGCCTATAATGGAATGTTTCAAATCACAGATTTCCTGTAGTGTACTGCATACTCCAGTAACCTAGGTTCACCACTTGGCATTTGAACTTCTGTATGGAAAGGATACAGATCCACTTGATGAAACTCTATGAAAGAGATGGAATGTGAAAAAGTCTGAAATTTTTGAGTTTGTATAGAATGAAGTGCTGCTTCACTGTATCTGGTGTGAATATTTAGGACTGCTAGAAAATCTATGGTCCTCAGGTCATCAATTTTGGAGGACTGATAACCTTCCTACATCTTTGATATTAGAGACAGGGAAATCACAGGTCTGTCGGGAAGGATGAGCTAGATGGTCCAAATGGATTCCCTGAACGGCATTTATTTTTGTGATCTTATTGAAGCAATATATCACATGATTGCCAAAAGTATTGCCCACCTGACTGATAAGGAAAGCTACAAGCCTCACATACATTTGTGATACTATTTACCGACATTTTACAAAACTTACTGAAAGGTGCAAGTTATTTTGTTTGTCATTCTGTAAAAGCTTATTCTCAGTTATTTTACATTTATCTATCTCCCACAGTGGTCATGCAGCAAAAGCTTAAGATGCAAGTCCTTTGCTTTGTGCTTTTCTTCTCCCTCCCCAAAACATCCTTTTTTTTCCCTCTGTTACTTCCATGATCGATAAAAGAAATTATTTTCTCCCATGCATTCCTCACCATTCACAATTGTATGTAATTTTCTGCCTGGTTGTCATAGTATACTCTGGGTAGTATAGTTCTGTAGAAGCTATATAAAAACTACAACTCTTGTAATGGATTAGTGTCTCGCACTATTTATCTGCATGAGCTATAACTCCCTGGTCCTTTTCTATCTGGTTGTTATGATGTACGTTGGAAATGGCAATCCCACAGGAGCAGGGTAAAAAATGTATCTTGCATGCATGTGCTCCCTTGCTCTCTCCTCTCCTGTGAAACAGCACCCTAGGCTAGTCATTGCTTTTAGCAGACAGTGAAAGGAGTGCTGAGAAATGATGGCTGAGTGTCTAAACATCACATTTAAGCACCTGCCTGTAGCTAGTTAAAGATGGCTGGCCCATTAGGTCAGCCTGTGTATAGTTGTTCCAAAAAAAATACAAATTTTCAAATATGGTGATTTTTGTTTTGTTGCAAATACTTAAGAATAAGGCCAATGAAGAGGCATAACCTAGAATACATTTCTTTTAAATATTTGCTGTTCACATTTTATTGGTGCCATTTGGTGCTTTTTTAAAAAATTGGGTTAAAAATAATTTCCTCTAGTTGGTCCATATAGATTGTAAGGACATTCAATGTAGTACGTTTATTTAGTCCGCTTAATTAATAAGTGGTAGTAACATAAGCTTTCAGGTCTACAAAGGCAGTGGCTTCAGGTGTTTTTAAATGACTGAAGCTCGCTTAGTTCCCATGAGCTCAGAATCAATTATGGACTTGTTCTCATGATACCAAAGCAGTAGTGCAAGTGACCTAAAACTGCAAGTCATCCTTTGGAAACTATTCTTTCTATAGGAAGACTTGTTCTCCTGTTTTTTTTTAAAAAAGTAAAATATCAATACATTAAAGGACAAAAATAATTCAATTTGGACAATACTTGGAAGAAATGGAGTAAAAAGATCAGTAGTTTTCAGTTTGAAATGTGCAGCTTTTTCCACAATAGGTTATTTCAGAACACCAGTAAACAGATATTGTGTTTCAAGTTTCAGACTGGGCAACACCCTAGGAAAGTTTGTATTCTCATTAAGACACAAAAAATTAAGATTGCTTAAAAATAAGCAAATAATGCAGTTAATTTGTCCATTGAGTTCATGGAACTTTTAATGGTATCTACCAGCACCCTAATTTGACACATTAGTGATAATCAGAAGATATAGAAGCTAAATCTTGACCTTCACAGTTTAACCACAGATTGTATATCTACTCATATAGGATGTTCCTGTTTGTGTTTCCAAATTAGAAAAAAACCTGATTTTTAAAAATGTAATGCATAAGAAATTATTAGCATAGTTGGCATCTTTACCATAGGCAGTTATGACTGCCAGTTGTTTACAGTGTACTTTGTAGCCATACATTGGTGGTTACCTTTTTCTTTAGAAATTGACCATCAGTTGGTTTCATGTTCATAGTGCATTTCTTTCATGATGAATCATGTTTCATGTTGAGCAGGTAATCGAGTATGGTTTTAAAATGTACCCCCAATGGCATGGTAGGTGAAGGTATTGCCTGGTGTAGCATTAAGCCATGCAGATCAGAAGGTTATAGGTTCAATTTCCCAGCTGTGCTGAGTTAGTTAATCTTGACTGGGCAAGCATTTGGGATGCTACAATTAGCTTTGTGTATTCTTGGGCCAGAGAGAGGTAAAAATCAGTCAAGTTTCCCACTCTTGATTGCTAACGAATGATTCTTGCTCAGATTTAGTTGTGACCATGTCCACAGTTGAATAGCCTGGTGACACTATGGCCAGTTAGGCAAGGTACTGTGATATCCCAGCAAGAGTTGGTGACTCCAGGAGAAAAATTGCAACGGTTGTCTTCTGCCCACTGAGTATTTTCCACTTGGACTTTTTAGACATTATGCTCTTGATTGTGTGGGCGGAAAAAAGGCACATTTAAGATATTGGTTGTACCAGTTTACATCAAACATTTCCAATGATTCGCACTTGAATAATGACGTGACTCATTTAATTAAAGGATCACAAGTTATTTTTTTAAAAATCTATAAAGTTCTCCCTGTTTGGTCTGGGGAAAGAAGGAAATCCTGCTGGTCAGAAAGCTGTAGTCATTCATAAAACTGACCTGTTTGTGGTTTTAAGAAGAACAAAGACTACAACTTCCTTTCCTGTGGTTTAATTATTTACTTTCTGCAGTTGAAGCTAATGTTCACAGGAATTGAGCCAGTTGCAAAGGCTGATGAAATAGGAAATGCATGTGGCTGTTTTTTTTATATATAAAATGTTTGACATTTTGTATAGCATGTTAAGGAAGTTTGAAATTGCTACTGCATTACTTTAGAGCAGCCACCTTATCAAAACATTACATTTACCTTCACCACAAAATCATCATTTAAATGATGCATAGAAAGTTGAGCACCTTGGCTAAGGATATGGAACATAGCATGCTGTTGCAAAGAACTTGTCTGATCACAATGTGCTCATCAGCAAAAGGTGAGCATTGTTTGTCTTAAGAGTATGAGACATTCCAAAACATAATGTGTGCTGAAAACAGGAAATGCATATCGGGTCACTCTGCATCTGAAAGAAAAGATAGGTTAAAGTTTTATGGCTGGAATCCTTCTTGAGAACTTTCTGATCTTGATTGAATTGCACCCACTCAGCAGCATGTTTCTGCATTCAGGGATGTCAACCTTTAAGTATTGAAGCCGGTGAGATTCCCTCCCAAATTTACCAGGAGGTCAGGGGCGCAGTATCCAGGGGCAGAGCCCTCGTTGTGGTCCAGGGGTCAAAGCTCCTGGCTACTCTTGGATTTTAAGTATTTTTGGAGGTAAAAGATGGGCCTTTCTTGCAAGATAATGATGTTTATTTGGACAGGCTTCCCTGAATTTTTTTAATTTAATGGGAGTAAATGAAAAGTGGCTTAGTCTTGGAACTCCATGGAGTGGCTTGATCCACTGAAATACCACACAATATAAGTAAATGAGGAAAGAAGTCCAGTCTCTGAATCATCAATGAGGTTTTCCCCTTTCCTTTCTCCTCTCCTCACCGTGATAACTGTGAGTATTGCTGATCTTTTGCTTACTTCTATTTTTTCCACTCCCCGGCTCCAGGTACCAGATGATCTGGGTCCCCAGCGTCACCTGGAACGTCTTCCTCTCAGACCGCTGTGACTTCAAGTAGAACAAAGTCATGACAGTGCTGACATCCAAACCTTTGCACAGATTGATGATCTCTGTCACTCTAGAATCCGGGACAGGAGGCTTCACAAAGCCATTGGACTTGTCTGCACACTTTGCATTGTGCATGGGTGCTATTTATACATCCCAGCAATGTTTTGCCCCCTTTCCAGTCTTTTTTTTCCTCTTCCGCTGTAGTTATTCATTTTAAAGATATAGCTTTCTGCAGCAACTAAAAAAAACGATGGTCTGGAAGTATGGGTGTTTTTCCGTGAGTTTAGAACACATTTAAGTGAGACTGAGATGGACATCGAATACTTATGACTCACTTAAAATTGGTGTGAGTTGACCTGCCTGGTATTTGGCAATCGCTTCATGCAAAGTCAGAATAAATTATTGGCTACTTTGATACTTGTGGCATTAAAAAAAATAAACAGACTACAAAATTGTTAATGTTTTGAGATTGGTACAGTAAAAATATTTTTGGGTTGGAAAGGGTTGCGGTGCAAATGTTGATCAATGTCAAAAGTTATAATCTACCCACACATTAAAGAAAAGAACTTGCATTTATATGTCTGTGACGATTGTGAAGTTGTTATACTCTCCATGTAGGTTATATCCTCTTTATTACCATATCTGTCTCCACCTTTTCGTCAATCAATGTTATTTATCATGAGCACTTAACGCTGAAGACTTCTGTTATTATTCCGACTATATGATTTCACTAACCCAAAAACTTCCAGTAAACTTTCACTTAATTTCAGTGTAAACAATAAGATGGTTTGAAACATGAGTTTGTTTGACTTTATTAACTGCTCAAACTGCTTTCTTGCAGTTTCATATAAATCCTATAATTATGATAACATTCTTGCAGCCTACATCAAGCCAGCTAATAGTCTTTATCATAGAATAGAATCATAGAATGGTTAGAGCACAGAAGGAGGCCATTCGGCCCATTGAGCCCTTGCCGTCTCTTTGTAAGAGCAGCCCAGTTAGCCTCTTTCCCTGTAGCCCTGCAAATTTTTCCCCTTCAAATATTTATCCAATTCCTTTCTGAAAGCCACGATTGAATCTGCTTCCACCACCCTTTCAGGCAGCGCATTCCAGATCATAACTACTCTGCGTTTTTTTTAAAAAGTTTTTCCTCATATCGCCTTTTGGTTCTTTTGCTACTCACCTTAAACCTGTGTCCTCTGGTTCTTGACCCTACTGCCAATGGGAACAGTGTCTCTACTTTATCTAAACCCTTCATGATTTTGAACACGTCTATCTTATCTCCTCTTAACCTTCTCTGCTCTAAGGAGAACAACCCCAGCTTCTCCAGTCTATCCAGGTAACTGAACTCCCTCAACCCTGGAACCATTCTAGTGAATCTTTTCTGCACCCTCTCTAAGGCCTTCACATCCTTCCTAAAGTGTGGTGCCCAGAATTGGACACAGTACTCCAGCAGTGGCTGAACCAGTGTTTTATAAAGATTCAACATAACTTCCTTGCTCCTGTACTCTATGCCTCTATTTATAAAGCCCAGGATCCCATAGGCTTTTTTAACCACGTTGTCAACCTGTCCTGCCACCTTCAAAGATTTGTGTACATATACCCCCAGGCCTCTCTGTTCCAATGAACACTTAACATTTAAAAACATCATATCATTTGGGCAGTAACTAAATTTTAAAACAACATGTATATTCTGATAGCTCCTGCTTATTCTTTAGAACCTGAACTATGTACCATTATGAACTTTGAGGTTGTAAAGATTCATTGTGAACTTTTGTTGCGATGGTCCTCAGCTACTGTTGAAAATATAAATTTAGGACTGTCGCTACTGTTAAGGAGGGAAAAACCTCGTTCCTAGTCGGGTGAATTGTGATGAAATCATCTTGTAAAACTTACTAACTGGAACTTTTAAATTAAAAAAAATAGAAATGCATTTGATTATAGGTCATTGTTGCTAAAATATGCCTGAGGACCAGAACTATGGGCCCCAATATTAGTGGGAAGGGTGCGAGGGAGTGTTTTAGCGTGGGGAAAAACACAGCAGTGCCGGGGTCGTGGAGGCCTGCTGTTATGATCGCAGGGCCTCATTTAAGTAAAAGAATACAGACTCCGACCCAACAGCCAGCCAGATGGGCGGCCTGGCTGGCGGGCAGGAGAGGGAATTTGCGGCAGGAAGCTGCAGTTAGTGGAGGCTCTAGCAGCAATCGGTGGGGGGGGGGGGGGGTCCGGCTGCAGTTGGGGGAAGGGGAAACATTGTCCGCGGTTGGTGGGGAGAGACGGGGTCTACCCACCATCGGGGAGGAGGGGGGGACCCGGTGCAAGGGAGGCCTACGGCTTCCTCTTGAGGCCTGGATGAGCACTCCTGGCCCACAAGGAAACCTGAAAAATAAATTTAAAACTTACCTTCTGGGCCTCTTCTGGCCCAGGATCCAGCTCCTGACTGGTTTTGCCTGACAGGGAAGCCAACACTGCCCCCTCACTCAGGCCTCAACTTGAAATTACAGATCAGGTCCTGATTACATCATTGAACCCAATCTGAAAATTTAAAATATGACCCTGCTTCCTTCCTGCAGCTGTCCTGCTCGCCTGCTCAAAAGAGCCGGTTAATGTGGGGCGTGGCGGGAAGGAAACTGGATCGGTGGGAGCAAATGACACCCGTTATTTTAACTGCACCCCTGTCTGGTTTGCACCAGGCGGAGGCAGTTAAAATCGGGCCCAGGGATTCTGAAAACCTACATTCATTTAGTTTTCTAGATTTTCTGCTTATTATTTTCTTGCAGTTCAGGAATTGGATTTAGCTGCAACAAAAGACAATTGGCAGTTTTAATACTATGGTTGAGTCAAAGCTCACATCATGAACAATCCACCATATGCAGAATTAAGTTGTATTTAGAATACCACATATTGCCTTGATAAGCCAGGCACACATCAGTTACAGCAGTGTAATTTTGAGAAAGCTTTTTGTTACTATAATTCCAGCATCGGGCAGTCTTGCTTTTTACTGATTGTAAAGTTTTTGGTCAAACTTTCGCTAATAGCTGGTGCTTATAGTAGCAAGCTACGTTTTACCTTTGGTGATTCACCATCCGGCAGGCTACCAAGAATAAACTACTTCGTGCAAAATCCAATTTTAATTGGTTAGACACTGCCCCGCCTGTTCGATGTTGCCATGCTTGATTCATTTAGATTTCCATTTGCAATTGAGGAATGCATATTTAGTAACCAGAATTTTAAAAAAAACAAGTAAATATTTTACCATTGGTGATTCATTAGCAAGCATTTTGCTGAAGGACTGGACCATTGTTCACCGAAATGAAACTACTTGATGCCCACTTGAGTAACAAAATGGTGCCATGATCTTGGTTTAGTTTTCCTATTGCAAGTGAGGATTGCATACTTAGTAATCAGAATTTTAGAAGAACCTGGTAAATGTTGATAGGATATAAGCTTTATAAAATTGTACTTCAGTACTCAATTGGTATTAAATTATTGAACACACAAATAGCTTTTACTTAATATACTTTTTTGGAAATTAAGTTGCTTGCCAGCTACATCATGCCAGAAAAAAATTAATAGGCAGAACAACAACATTGTATAAATATCAGTTCATAACAATCAAACACCTTGGACAAGAATAGGCTGATCCAAAGTAACAAAACTATGACTAGCGGTATTGTGGTGGGAGTCTCGAGAAAGTTAGGCCTGATATTGGTAGAGGTGTTTGGGACCAGGATGACATATCATGGAATTTGTACAAGGGACAGTATAGGGCATGATTTTCATAGCTCAGTCTGACAAGACAGCATGAGTGCTTGTGGGGGGGGGGGCACAAGTGAACATTCTGCCTGCAGGACGATAAAAATCGGAGGAGGGGAGAAGAATCAGTGAGCAATTTGTCAATCTCCTGTGGAGTTGCGCACGAAGTGAAAATGAACTGTAGTCCTCAGATGAAGTAGGCTTGGAGGGGGGGTGGGGAAATGGAAGGCAGGTAGCACACTTTTGTTACCAACTTTAAGAATTGTTAGAAAAGTACTTAAATATAATTATTAAAATATACGGGGCAGAGAATATGCCTTAAGTCCCCCAAAAAAATAAAATGAAGGCACCCAACAATGGCCTAGCAGCAGACCAATGGAATAGTGGTGGTTGAGAATGGGCTACATGCGAGTGGAGCATGCATGGCATTCAAGAACAGGCAGTGGCATAATTGCCTGCAGATTGATGAGGGAAGGGAATCTGGAATGGGGGGAAATAAAGAAAAAGCAAAACTTTTTTTAAAATGTGAAGCACTGAGCTGGAGGATCATTATTCAGTCTAATCATTAAGTATCTATTTATTGTTTCTGCAATAATTGGCAAAATCATACGGTGCTCCACAATGGAATCAGTCGTTTAGTCCAACTTCCGTATCTTGCTCCTGCTGGGGGCTGTTGGTAGCAGTGGCTCATAATGCTGGGCTCGTCCTGTGTATCTCTGAGGTTTTCTTACTGAGATGCCAGGCCTGCTTCAGTCACACCACCTCCATGCTGAAAGCCACTGTCTTGTAGTGGTCAATGAAAAATGAAGTCAAAATCTCTGGTGCTGCATCAAAAGTCAAAGCAAATTGCCCCCAAGAATGAATAAAAGCAACTGTCCGGAATGGGCCAGTGAATGAGTGGCATCATAGGTTTCAAGGAAGAGGAGGTGGCGAAACAGACCAAGGTGGCCAGTAGAGTAGCTGACTGGAGCATTTGCTCTTGACAAAAGGAAAAGAAATATCTTTAGGCAGGCAGGGCGGCCTTGTGAAGAAGAGCCCTAGCAGCTGAAAGCAGCAAGGCGAGCAGGTATGGACGACAGAGTACAGCGAACGTACTAGTTCAAGAAACTGGCAGGAAAAGCCAGGAATGGGCCAGTGGCAAAATAATGCTGACCTCTGGATGAAAGAGGAACAGGAGTGTGACAAAGATCCATTATTTTGAAAAGCACTAAAATTACACTACTAAATGTGACCATAGCAGGAGTTAAATTGCTATCCGGGTGGTCAGAGGCAGGTGGCTGGTTGATACAAAAAAAACAGCAGTGGGAGGCCTAGAAGGGAAGAGCTTGCATATGTGTAACTGCTTTCATGACCTCAGGATGTCCCAAAGCAGTTCACCACCAATGGAGTAATTTTGAAATGTAGTCACTGTTATAATGTAAGGATGCGCGTGCACAGCAGTGTACCACAAATTGCAATGAGATAAATGACCAGATAATCTACTTTGGTGTTGGTTGAGGAATAAATGTTGGCCAGGACACCAGGAGAACTCCCCTGCTCTTCGCATAGTGCCATGGGATCTTAAGTCCACCTAAGAGGGCAACAGAGCCTCGGTTTAACATCTTAGCTGAAAGGTAGCACCTCTGACAATGCAGCTTTCCCTCAGTACTGTATTGAAGTGTCAGCCTAGATTATGTGCTCAAGTCTCTGGAGAGGGGCTTGAACCCAGACCTTCTGACTCAGAGGCAAGAGTGCTACGACTGAGCCAAGGCTGATAATGATTCAGTTTTAAAATTATTGAAAATAGTCAATACTAAATTTTAAAAAAAATACTTAGCAGTGCAGAAGCCAAAATGGCATCTGAACAACTTTCAGGTTTGGTTCACAGTCACCCAGTTGCAGAATTATAGGATTATTCTAACATCACAGGCTGTTGTGCAAATGGAGAAGTGTTCTTAAAAGCATGATGGGGCAGATAAAAACAACTTTGACTGTTCACGAAACCATTGTCACTCCAGAGATCAGGTAGCACTCTTGGTGTATTCAAAGGAAATGTAGTCTTCACAGCAACAGACTGCCACATGTAAGTGAGGAGGAAAGAGCATGATAAGAATGGCACAGGGAAAAAGCTGAAAGCTTCTTTGGATCAGAGGGGTAATCGATGTCTGCTTCTAAACAATGTGCAAAAATAGTTTCTCAAATGCACTGTGAACATGAAGATTGCAGGCAAGCTACTTACTAGTTGTTGAGACTTGTATCTATTGCTTAAGTTCATTCATAAACCTGAATTGACAGTGACGTTCCTAGGTAACCCCACTGTACTTGTGCTGGAGGTTTTGGATCAGGAATGTATACCCACACATGATAGTTGATCGTAACTCTTACGATCATGTGAGTCTGGAAACTCAAGATGTGTTAGGTAATCTTTTTTCTGACACCTGTCTTTCCTGAATATACAACATTATGTGAAAATCTGATCCATTTCACAACAAAGTTGATTCCTAGAACAGAGGATTACACAAAACATTTCTGTCCTTAACTGCTAAAAGTTAACCAGAGGAATAAAAATAAAAATTTCCAAGCATGCTCACTTCAGTGGTACTGGAAGTGGATGTCTTCCATTTCTTCCTCCCCCAACTGCTGCAGTACTGTTATGATAGAACCATAACCCACAGCAGTCAAAGATACATAAAGGAGTCAAGGAATTTAAACCTAAGATCCAATGGAAACACCATTTTACTCATTCTCAGCATGCAGAGCACACAGCAAACCACCAAGATGCATCCATCATAGGTTTTCAAAATGGGACCTGTGATGGGATCCTGGTAGGTCTGCAAGGCTAACAGATTTATGTCAGTCTTTGATCAGATTTCCTTATTTACTGATTTTTCTAGCACATTTCCAAAACTGTACACATTTTTAAAAAGCTTTCTTTTGCAATGCTAGAATGGTTTTCTTTTGGGTAGCTGGCAGTCTTTTGGAAATTAGGACAGAAGGTCCCAAGGCATATACCAGTATTTGCAAAGGGTCCCCTGCAGTCAGTTTATTAAAGGAATTGAAATACTTCATAAAAGCTTCACTGCAGAAACCTTTTTTGTGTTTGTATGCGGAAGATTCTTACAACCTTAATTCAACAGCATCCTTACCAGTAGAGGTGTTGCTGCTGTGGGAATATGGTCTGCAGTTTTAAAGTCAACTTGGACAAAAGTGTAAATGTGACCCACAGTCCACCCCAATCTTGCATCTAATTTCCCTTTTAAGTAGACGAATGAGGGCTTTGTGCATTTAAGGTGTTTATTGCTACTGGTCTGCAAAGCAGACACTTCCCTTTTTATTAATTACATCTAACCAGGTGAAATAGTCTCCTGGAATTGATATTAAGATTAATATATGCTATCAGTACTTGATTATCTTCAGCTACAATCAACTGCAAAAATGAAACAAATTATCCAATAATTTGAATTAAGCAATGAAAGTAAAACCGCACAATTGGAATTCAGTGCTTAATTGGAAAATATGATTAATTTTTTTAACAGTAGACTGTTGTACCCATTTCTGTTCTGTCATCTATCTGTACTTAAATATCTAGATAATCAGATTTGGTTTTATTTAGAGAGGTCCAAGACCTCGTACACAACTACAAACACAGATCAAGCAGGAATAGGAATGCCTCATTCACCAAATTTTATTGAGTCCTGAAACCTAAATTTGGCAGCTTGGTTTCTCAAATTTCTTGAATGTAATAGATGAGTTATTGATAAACAGCTGTGTACTCTTCTGTGTAAATGCTATTTTTCTTTAACATTGCAGATATTCAATAGGGCGTAGAAACACCACAAATAAATATATCTTGTATTTCTGGGAAAGAGTGAGGAAATTGAATAATACCGAAGGGAGCCTCTGTATTGATGCACATCCAGATGTCAAAGTAACTCCAGATTTCAGGAATGGGCAGATAAATTTGTGTAGTATCCAAAACTTGGTTCATAAAATGAACTAACTTCTTCTTCTTACCAGTCGCAGGAGAAAGTTTAAAAAGTGACCAATTTCTCATTTCTGTAGATATTTACAAGCCAAGCATTTTAACCGCAAACATGAGCACTGCACAAAAATTACACGGAGAAACTTAATGTAATACAAACTATCAATTATTTTTTACATGTCTTCTATAGGGGGAAAAAAGTTTTAAGTGCACTTCAAAATACACAAAATTATTGATCATAAGACTTGCAAAGAAAGATTTATGGCGAGGAGTTGGAGATTCGTAGTGTAGGACAGATAATGCATATTAATGAACAAAAGATTAACAACTCAATTATTTTTCAAGATGAATTTCCCAACTAGACTAAGTGAAACTTATTCTGCTGTCCCTGATGTGATACTGAGTGTCAAATAGTAGGATCTATCTTCAATTTACAGCTGTTCAGAAATCAAACCATTTTACAAAAAAAGAATTATGGTCGAATACATTGGCGCGATATTAGCGTGGAGGCGGGAGGCAGATGGCGGGGGGTGATTAGGCGGGTGGGGAACCCGCTGAATAAAAAAAATGTCCGTTTTGCACCCAATCACGAGTCAATTGGAGCCACTTAACGTGGCTTCCAGGTTTGCCGTCTGAAAGCTGTGCAGCGAGCGGACTGCGCACCTGCAGTCAGCTGGAGGAGCTCTATTTCGAGGGGCAGTCCTCCGGTGGCTGCTGCTGGAGCAAACACCCACACACCACAATGGAGCAGCACAGAGGCAAGGCCGTTCTAAGAGCAATGCCTAAGAGCAATGCTACTGGATGGGGTGAGGAGGAGGAGGGATGTGTTCTACCCAGCGGACGGGCGAAAGTGGCCTGCCTCTGCCACCAAGAAGGCCTGGCTCGAGGAGGCAGAGGAGGGCAGCAGCATCTCCCGCACCTGGATCCAGTGCAGGAAGCGCTTCAATGACCTAACGAGATCAGCCAAACTGAGTACACTTATTGATTCTCCCACATTCCATCTTCCACATCCCTGCCCCCACCCCCCAGCTCATTCTGCCCTTCCAACACTACTCTAATCACATCACTCCCCACACGCACTTAAGGCTCATACTCAACTTACCTGCACTTCCTCATCACCTCCTCACTTCCCCATTAGTCACCCCACCACTACCACTCTACCCAATCCTCATACAATGTCATGGCTCTGTCTCATACTCACCCTCTAATGCATCTCTTTCATGGTCAGCACACTCAAACCAACGCATTCATCAGTTGGCCACGTCACCATCACTCACTCACGCGTTCGTACTTTCTCACCTTATAGGAGAAGAGAGCCCAGAATGCATGGGAGAGGGTGAGGACCGGAGGGGGGCTGCAACAAATCGTCGTCCTTACAGACGCGGAGCGGGAGGCACTGGAGCTCGGCTGAACCCTTGAGTGCCTGTCTGTAGGGGACGCCGAGACTGGCACCCGACAAATCGTCTGGTGACATAACTTTAACATTCAGTACACCAAATATGAATTGATGTTAACATGCCTTGCCATCTTCACCTCAATATGCTCGTCGCAAGATGACACATCTGTGAGGATGTTTGATATTGCCTTCTGTTCTCTTACAGGGCCTTTTGCGACCGGTGTGACAGCAGAGGGCGATTCCTCAGAGAACCTGCCGGCCTCTGAGGGTGCACTGTCACATCTGAGCGAGCCATCCACTAGTGCAGATACTCACACCTCAGTAGGTCCTAGTCCTCAGTTAGTTGGGTTGGTACCTGGTGAGTTACCACACATGTGAGCTCAAGCAGACCCTGGTGGCAGGGGCAGCTGCGAAGAGTCCGTGTCGGTGGGAGCATTCCTATCCAGGCTCTGCTCAGCTGGACGCAGATCCGATCCTTGGGGGCCACCCCTTAAAAGGAGAATGATCGAGAGACAGAAGCACATTTGCGAGGTGCTGGAACAGGTGCCACGCGCATTCTCCACAATAGTGCAGACGATGGAGGTGTCCAACTCCTGCATGAGTGGAATGGTGGCACAGGTACGGGAGGGAATCTCAGAGTGTCACAGGGACATGAGCAACTCTGAGGTACTGTCACTGGTAAGTGTGGGAACGTCTGCGATGGAGAGAAGGCTAGCCTCCATTGAGCTTCAAGCACGGCTCACATGAGTCCATTCAGGCCCTGACAACGGCTGTTCAGACTCTCTGAACAATGTCTACTGCCTTAAACAGTAGCACTGGCTTTAAAGGCTTCACACACGTCCTCCAAACTGTTGTCCAGCAGAGTGGTAGGAGTGATGTGTGCCTGGGCCAGGGGAGGGATGATGGCAAAAGTGGACATGGAAGTGGGGACGCCACTCAAAGCGCCCCCACCTCTTACCCGTTGCCCCCCTCTCAACCAGTACCCGCAGTGCTGCCTCTCCAGGTGGCCGAGTCTGCCCCTGCACAGGTACAGGTGGAGCAGTCTTTGGAGGGGCCCTCACGGGCACCAAAACCCAGAGGGTGTAGGCCCAAAGCATCTAATTGGTCAGGGCATGAACAAAAGCAACCTGCCACTACCTCTGCTGCAGCCACAGGGGATGCACCACATAGAAGTAGTCAGAAGCAAAAGGCGAAGATTTTGTAAGCGCAAAGGGTACGCTTAGTCATATTTTTTATTTATTAGGGTTTTTTTGTTAAATTCACATTAAATATTATTGTCACCACTACTGCCATGTCTTGGCCATTCTTGACTGGCTTCTGTAATAGGGCCCTTTCATGAGGTTCACCATGAATGGTGACACTTCATGCCACCCATTGGGTCATTCTACACTGTGTGTATGTGTAGTTGCAGGCCTGTTTTGTGCAAGGAGGAGTGGAGGGGTTGCTGGTGTGGGTGCTGCTCTATCCAGGTGGTGTGAGGACTGGACTCTTCACACTGTCTGATGTTAGAAGAACTGTGCACGTATCAGTGACCCCCTGGCCTCGCGAGCAGCCAGGTGAGCCACTGCTCTGCCCATGGGTTCCTCCTCCTCCTCCTCAATGTAGATGGCAGATGTGGATCCGGCCTCCTCAAGCGACACTCCTCTGTTGTGCCATGTTGTGCAGGGCACAACATATGACTATAATGCGTCCCACTCTGGTGCACATTGAAGTGCTCTCCCGGAACGATCAAGGCACCTAAATCGCATCTTGAGCAGCCCTATAGCATGTTTAATTGTCGACCTGGTGGTGATGTGGCTGTCGTTATATCGACGCTGTTGCTTAATGATGGGGTTCCTCAGGTGTCATGAGCCACGTGTGCAGGGGCTATCCCTTGTCCCCGAGGAGCTAGCCCTTGGGGGTGTTCGGTGCGTGGAAGAAGGGCGGGATGTTGGATTCCCGGAGGATGAAGGAATCGTGGCAGCTGCCAGGGAATCTGGTGCCCACGTGAAGGAAGCTCCTGCGGTGATCACAAATGAGCTGAGCATTGATGGAGTGATACCCCTTCCTATATGGGTGCAATTGATTGCACCCGTGGGAAGCCAGCCACAGAGTGGAATTCTCACTGCCCTCTCCGTCTGGCTGAGGTCGTCCATGGGGAAGTTGACGTACTGCAAGGCTCTGCGAAACAATCAGTCGATGACCAGTCTTATGCACTTGTGTGCAGACGACTGAGACGCCCCGGCGGCACCCTGGAATGATCCGGAGACGAAGAAGTTGAGGGCAGTGGTGACTTTGACAGTGACAAGTAAGGAGATGCTGCTCGGCCCAGCCGGGAGCAGTTCAGTATGAAGGAGGCTGCAGATGTCTGTGGCTACCTGACTGACTCTGAGCCTCCGTATGCACAGCTCAGAGAGGTCCAGGAAGCTGAGCCTCGGTCTGTAGACCCTGTGGCAAGGGTAGTGCCTCCTGTGACATTGCTGTCGCTGTTGATGCCCTCTGTGCTCTTGTGCAGGTGCCTGTGGCGCAGCACTGTGTTGCGGAGCTCCACGTGGCGGAGGTGGACGCCATGCCTGGTGAGGCTGGTGATGTTCCACGACCTCGGATGTAGTGGTGAATGCAGCCATGGTGCCCCCCATCCTGACAGTGAGTTTGAGGGAGTCCGCAAAGTAGTTAAATATGATTGAACAGCAGAATTTTGAGTAGAAAGTAAGAATTTTCAGTGCAAACACAAAGATCTTGCAGCCAAAACTTTGTCTGAAATAACAGAAGTACCCTGCTCCAATAAGTGACCTTATCTCCCCATCTGTCAAATAAGCATTTGAATCTCCCACTGGCTGCTGGCTGAAACACGTCTGTTGCAACACGGAGTGTTTCCCACAGCACGGGAAACACGCTGAGGATGCTTCAAAATTGTACCCCTGCCAAAATGTGGTGAAAATTAAGAACTTCAAGTACTTAACCTACCTCAACAACTGTGTAAATGATCATCCCTCTGCTTTAATTGCCGGAGGGACTTCTGCATTCAGGAAGCACACGCGCACCCAGACGTGTCAGCGGGGAACCCGGAAGTCTGCAGGCTGGAGCCGGGCTTCGAACCCGAACTGGATTGCCCTGATTTTCAGAGCCCCTAACACACCCGCTACTTCACTGGAAAATCGAGCCCATTGTCTCCCGTTCCAGCTTCTCAAAGCTGTTGATTTCTTGCTGGGGAATGATACCACAGGTGCTAAGCATACTTCTCCTTTAGGGCTATTACTTGTATGTTCAGTGAGTATCAACAGGCTATTCAAACACAGGGGACACTGCAGCTGAGTCCGATCCTGTCCTTCACGTCCATACATGCACACTTCCAAGAAGAGTGAGAACTCTGACTGATCTTCACTTCCCTAAACCATGGATTCCGGGATTAATATTGCCCTGGCTAATATCGAATAACCGAGCACAGATTGGGAATTAAAACGGAGGACTTTCCTGAACTGTACAACTACAGTCGCTATTGGGACCATTGCTCTTTTTGATATATGTTAACGACCTGGACTTGGGTATACAGCGTATAATTTCAAAGTTTGCACATGACACGAAACTCGGGAATATAGTAAACAATGTGGAGGTTGATAACAGACTTCAGGAGGACATAGACAGACTGGTAAAATGGGCAGACACATGGCAGATGAAATTTAACGCAGAGAAGTGTGAAGTGATACATTTTGGTAGGAAGAATGAGGAGAGGCAATATAAACTAAATGGTACAATTTTAAAGGGGATACAGGAACACACAAACCTGGGGATGTAAGTACAGAAATCTTTGAAGGTGTCAGGGCAAGTTGAGAAGGCTGTTTTTAAAAAAAAAAAGCATGGGATCCTGGGCTTTTTTATTCGCTTATGGGATATGGGCATTTCCCTAATTGCCCTTGAGAAGGTGGCGCTGCTGTCATGTGGTGAAGGTTCTCCCACAGTGCTGTTAGGTAGGGAGTTCCAGGATGAAGCGACATATTTCCAAGTCGGGATGGTGTGTGATTTGGAGGAGAACGAGCAGGTGGTGGCGTTCCCATGTGCCTGCTGCCCTTGTCCTAGATGGTACAGGTCGCGGGTTTGGGACGTGCTGTCGAAGAAGCCTTGGCGAGTTGCTGCAGTGCACCCTGTGGATGGTACACACTGCAGCCACAGTGCGCCAGTGGTGAAGGGAGTGAATGTTCAGAGTGCTGGATGGGGTGCCAATCAAGCTGGCTGCTTTGTCTTCGATGGTGTTGAGCTTCTTGAGTGTTATTGGAGCTGCACTCATCCAGGCAAGTGGAGAGTATTCCATCACACTCCTGATTTGTGCCTTGTAGATGGTGGAAAGGCTTTGGGGAGTCAGGAGGTGAGTCACTCGCCGCAGAATACCCAGCCTCTGACCTGTACTTGTAGCCACAGTATTTATGTGGCTGGTCCAGTTAAGTTTCTGGTCAATGGTGACCCCCAGGATGTTGTTGGGGGATTCGGTGATGGTAATACCGTTGAATGTCATGGGGGGGGTGGTTAGATTCTCTTGTTGGAGATGGTCATTGTCTGGCACGAATCTTACTTGCCACTCATCAGCCCAAGCCTGGATGTTGTCCAGATCTTGCTGCATGTGGGCACGGATTGCTTCATTATCTGAGGGGTTGTGAATGGAACTGAACACTGCAGTCATCAGCGAACATCCCCATTTCTGACCTTATAATGGAGGAAAGGTCATGGACGAAGCAGCTGAAGATAGTTGGGCCTACGACACTGCCCTGAGGAACTCCTGCAGCAATGGGGGCTGAGATGATTGGCCTCCAACAACCACTACCATCTTCCTTTGTGCTAGGTATGACTCCAGCCACTGGAGAGTTTTTCCCCTGATTCCCATTGACTTCAATTTTACTGGGGCTTCTTGATGCCACACTCGGCCAAATGCTGCCTTGATGTCAAGGGCAGTCACTCTCACCTCACCTCTGGAATTCAGCTCTTTTGTCCATGTTTGGACCAAGGCTGTAATGAGGTCAGGAGCCGAGTGGTCCTGGTGGAACCCAAACTGAGCATCGGTGAGCAGGTTATCGGTGAGTAAGTGCTGCTTGATAGCACTGTCGACGACACCTTCCATCACTTTGCTAATGATTGAGAATAGACTGATGGGGCGGTAATTGGCCGGGTTGGATTTGTCCTGCTTTTTGTGGACAGGACATACCTGGGCAATTTTCCACATTGTCGGGTAGATGCCAGTGTTGTAGCTGTACTGGAACAGTTTGGCTAGAGGCGCGGCTAAAGTTACATTGGCATCCTAATTAAAACAAACTGAGCGGCAACTTAAAGATCTGACACTAGAAGACATGTAAACTGGGAGCTAGTCACAATAAAACAAATCCTGGAAATGAAGCAGTCCTCTACGTGCAATCTTTGTGCTATAAGATTTTGGAACTCTCTCAATAAACCTTTATCATGTCATTTATCTTTAAAAGCATTTTCGAAACCCACCTTTTGGTCAGCATTTACAACTCTCCCACCATACCTTCCCTCCATTATAAGGTCAGAAATGGGGATGTTCGCTGATGACTGCACAGTATTCGGTTCCATTCACAACCCCTCAGATAATGACACAATCCGTGCCCGCATGCAGCAAGATCTGGACAACATCCAGGCTTGGGCTGATGAGTGGCAAGTAAGATTTGTGCCAGACAATGACCATCTCCAACAAGAGAATCTAACCACCCCCCCATGACATTCAACGGTATTACCACAAGTCTTCAGCGGTACAGCCGGGATGTTGTCGGGGCCCATAGCCTTTGTTGTATCCAGTGCACTCCGGTGTTTCTTGATGTCACATGGAGTAAATCGAATTGGCTGAAGACTGGCTTCTGTGATGGTGGGGATATTGGGAGGAGGCCGAGATGGATCATCTACTTGCCACTTCTAGCTGAACATGGTTTCTGGCAAATAGAAGCATAGAGTAAAAAAGCAAGGAGGTTATACTAAACCTTTATAAAACAATGGTTAGGCCTCAGCTAGAGTATTGTGTCCAATTCTGGGCACCACACTTTAGGAAGGATGTCAAGGCTTTAGAGAGGGTGCAGAGGAGATTTACTAGTATACTAGTATGGTACTGGGGATGAGGGACTTCAGTTATGTGGAGAAGCTGGGGTGGCTCTCCATAGAGCAGAGAAGGTTAAGAGGAGATTTGATAGAGGTGTTCAAAATCATGAATGCTTTTGATGGAGTAAATAAGGAAAAACTGTTTCCAGTGAAAGAAGGGGCGGTAACTGGAGGACACAGATTTAAGGTGATTGGCAAAAGAACCAGAGGCGACATGGGGAAATATTTTTTTATGCAGAGTTGTTTTGATCCTGAATGCACTGCCTGAAAGGGTGGTGGAAGCAGATTTAGTAATAACTTTCAAACGGGAATTGGATTAATAGTTGACGGCAAGAAAATTACAGGGCTATGGGGAAAGAGCAGGGGACTGGGACTGGAGCTTTTTCAAAGAGGCACAATGGGGCCGAATGGCTTCCTGTGCTGTAACATAATATACTATGATACCAAGCTACACAGTGTATAAACTAACCATTTAATTAATAATTTAATCTCATGGTTATAGATCCTAGATCTACCCTACAACAGAGGTGGCTTGTGTTTTTATAGCACATTTAACATTCAAAAGTCTGCATTGTACTTGAGGGGGGGGGGAAAAGAGAGATTAAAAATGGTAAAGGTATAGTCCCCAAGATATGGTGGGAGAGTTGGAAGAGCTGACCAAAAGGTGGGTTTCGAAAATGCTTTTAAAGATAAATGACGTGATAAAGGGTTTATTGAGAGGGTTCCAAAATCTTTTTGGAATGCAAATAGGCAGAAGAAAATAACTTGAACAATGGGCAGCTGAGAGGTTTTTTTTTAAATGGCAACCGAAGAAGGCGACCCACAAGTATTTTTTTAAAAAAGAATAATTTGCAATTAATGCTTTAGCCACTGAGTATGTAATATAGTAGCTTGGCATTTATATTCCTGATTTGCACACCAACAGTCTTTCTATGTGTTGTGGTTTTTTAGCCTCTGAGTCAGAGTGTGCTGTTTTTAATATCAAAGCCGCCGTTGTAATAACCACATTAGCCAATAACGGCGCATAATGTAATGTACTTCGGTAATTATAGTGCCATCGCATCGTAAGTTAAATTGTCATCTTGCATGCTAACTCAATTGTCAAAATGCTTGTATTTCTTTAGTTTTGCTTATGTTTTGTAATTACAACTATACTGAGAGGATTTGTTGGCCTATGGTACATTCTGGTATTCAGTGTCAGGCTCTTTGAGCCTTTGTATTGCCTGTTCACCTGGTGATCACATGCATTTCCAGTTTGTCCTGCAGCAATGTGAGATTAATAACTTGCCTGTAGAGTGACATATTTTGTTGCTGTTTTAATTATAATCTATTTCATTTTTTTCTAAAAACATTGTGCTTTCTAAGCTTGCATATGCTGTATAGATCCATAGTTTTAAACTGCTGCTTTCCTGCACTTTTTGCAACAAGAAATTTGTTTCAATTTAATGTATGCAGCACCAACAATATGTACATTAACAAAGATTCAGTTAAGGCTCTCAATTTCCCTTTCCCATAAAGAGAAAAAGTAAGAATGTATTTTTTCTTGATGCACCGGGTTCATCCGGTAAACTGGATGAAAACTGAAGTTCTTCCACTTGAGCAAATGCTTGAGCGCTCCAAAGCAATGAATTGGTGTTACAGGCTTATGGTAAGCCTATGGCCTTTAAACAGAGACCTTTATGATTTTAGCTTGATTTCAGAAAAGTTTTGATTAAGAGGTAATAAAAAACAATATTATCAACCATATGATCAGTTTAAAAGATTAAATTCAATGGAAACTTTCAGCATTTGACTGGAATCAGTTGGTTGTAGATTTTATATGTCTGTTTTGTATAGTGCAAAAGCAAGGACAGGAGAATTGCAAATGTTACACCCTTGTTCAAAAAAGGGTGTAAGGATAAACCCAGCAACTATAGGCCAGTCAGTTTAACCTCCGTGGTGGGGAAACTTTTAGAAACGATAATCCGGGACAGAATTAACAGTCACTTGGACAAGTGTGAATTGATTAGGGAAAGCCTGCACGGATTTCTTAAAGGCAAATCGTGTTTAACTAACCTGATAGTTTTTTGATGAGGTAACAGAGTGTCGATGAGGGCAGTGCAGTTGATGTGGTGTATATGGCCTTTCGAAAGGCATTTGTTGAAGTGCCGCATGGTAGGCTTATCCTCAAGATTGCGGCCCTTGGAATAAAGGGGGCAGTAGCAACATGAATACAGAATTGGCTTAGTGACAGGAAACAGAGTAGTGGTGAATGGTTGTTTTTCGGACTGGAGGGAGGTGTACAGTGGTGTTCCCCAGGGGTCGGTGCTGGGACCACTGCTTTTCTTGATATATATCGATGACTTGGACTTGGGTGTACAGTGCACAATTTCAAAATTTGCAGATGACACAAAACTTGGAAGGGTAGTAAACAGTGAGGAGGATAGGGATAGACTTCAAGAGGATATAGACAGGCTGGTGGCATGGGCGGACACGTGGCAGATGAAATTTAACGCAGAAAAAAGTGAAGTGATACATTTCAGTAGGAAGAACTAGGAGAGGCAATATAAACTAGAGGGCACAACCCTAAAAGGGGTACAGGAACAGAGAGATCTGGGGGTATATGTGCACATATCATTGAAGGTGGCAGGGCAGATTGAGAAAGTGGTTAAAAAAGCATACAGGATCCTGGGCTTTATAAGTAGAGGCATAGAGTACAAAAGCATGGAAGTCATGATGAGCCATTATAAAACACTGGTTTGGCCACAACTGGAATATTGTGTCCAGTTCTGGGCACCATACTTCAGGAAAGATGTGAAGGCCTTAGAGAGGGTACAGAAGAGATTTATTAGAATGATTCCAGGGATGAGGGGCTTCAGTTACGTGGATAGACCGGAGAAGCTGGAGTTGTTCTCCTTGGAACAGAGTCTGTTGCAAGGAGAGTTGTTGGAGGTATTCAAAATCATGAAGGGTCTAGACAGAGTAGATGGAGAGAATCTGTTCCCATTGGCGGAAGGGTCAAGAGGACATGGATTTAAGGTGATTGGCAAATGAACCAAAGGTGACATGAGGAAGAACTTTTTTACACAGCGAGTAGTTCAGATTTGGAATGCACTGCCTGAGGGGGTGGTGGAGGCAGATTCAGTCATGGCCTTCAAAAGGGAACTGGATAAGTACTTGAAAGGAAAAAATTTGCAGAGCTACGGGGATAGGACGGGGGAGTGGGACTAGCTGGATTGCTCCATGTGGACTCGATGGGCCAAATGGCCTCCTTCCATGATGTAACCTTTCTATGATTCTAAGGAGGTTATGCTAAACTTTTATAAATCACTGGTTAGGCCTCAGCTAGAGTATTGTGTTCAGTTCTGGGCACCACATGTTAGGAAGGGTGTCAAGGCCTTGGAGTCAGTGCAGAGGAGATTTACCAGAATGATACATGGGATGAGGGACTTCAGTTATGTGGAGAGACTAGAGAAGCTGGGATTGTTCTCCTTAGAGCAGAGAGGGTTAAGGGGAGAATTAATAGAGGCGTTCAAAATTGATTTTTGATTTGGTAAATAAGGAGAAACTCTTTCCGCGGGTGGGTCAGTAACCAGAGGACATAGATTTAAGATAATTGGCAAAAGAACCAGAGGGCACATGAGAATTCTTTTTACACGGTGAGTTATGATTTGGAACGCACTGCCTGAAAGGGTGGTGAAACCAGATTCAGTAGTAACTTTCAAAAGGGAATTGGATAAACTTGAAAAGGAAAATGTGCAAGCCAATGGGGAAGGAGTGGGAATAATTGGATAGCTCTTTCAAAGAGCTGACACAGGCACAATGGACCTAATGGCCTCCTTCTGTGCTGTAAGCTTCTATGGATCTTCTTACAAGTGACTGAGGTTATACTCATAATACAATCTTTATTTGAAATACATATTTGTGACAGTGCAAAACCTTGATTACCGTACTATTGAGGACACAAGTGTCTACACTCTGCGGCCAGGCTTTTGTCAGCACATCCTGACAACCATAATGTGCTGTTTTCTTGCAGAAGTTGTCTTTTTGTTAATTGTTCCTCCTAAGAATTAGTTTCCTCACACCAACTGCGGGTGGAATTCATCACGAGCCAAAGGGACATTATTTTCCAATTTTGGCAAGTTGAAAAGCAAAGTACATCCTGTATCTTTAATCTTTCATTGTCTCTGTGCTTTTCTGCTACATTTCATCCTTTTGTCGCTAGCACAGTTAACTTAAAGGAGTTTGGGAGAAAAGTTTCACTTGATAAATGGATACATTTAAAAATAAGCAATGAGGCAAATGCAGAATTTTGAAAGGCCTTTTATAATTTTTGATAAGTACACAACCATAATTAGCAGTATAGTAAGATGTAATTATAAATCTAAACTAACGTCCTAGGAAACGGAAGAATTTGAATCAAAGTACCATTTGTTGAGATTTTGTCACGCAGTGGGGGGCATTGAGGAAAAGTAGTGTGAGCTGAAATTGCACATGTAGTTTCAGTCCATTGAGGTTGCCTAAGTGAAAATTGTACAGCTGAAGCTTAGATAACTTTGATACTGTAATCTGCATGCAGACCATGTAATCAATGTGTGAGAATCAGTAGTGGTGATTGCATTTCTTTTTAATAGTTTTTTATTTTCATTGTATGTGACTAGTTAGAAAAAAATATAGGCCCCCCTAAGCATGTCATGTAGTTGTCTTTTGTCAGTGAAACAAAAGGTAAGAAAAAAGCTGTATTTCCATAGTTTTGTCTTTGTATTCGGAGACTGGGAAGACTCAAATTCCAACAGCATTACATGAGCAGCTTTAATGAATTAGCGTCTGGTTTTTGAACAACAGATGTGACGTGAAGCTTTATAAGCAGCTTCCTATCGATTGGTGCTTTCACCCTCTTTTGTGTTCATTCCAGGAGGAGCAAGCGAGAGTTTCTTTGGACAAAAACTACTGTTTTTGTTGGGCCTTAAACGAGAACGATAATCATGGGGAGCTATTTTTTTCAAAGTGCATCCCCCGCCCCCATAGAAGACAACTTTATTGCCAACATGGAGACCCTTGAGTAGGGGCCCCTTCCCTGCCAGGCTGTTTTGGAGATGTCTCAGAGCGATTGCATTGTTGTGGGGGCTGTGATGTCAAACCAGCCTAAGTGTAGCTGTGGAGCTGCATAAAGCCAGGAAATCTCTTTGCAGGATGGGAATGCAAATTTCCTAGCTTGTGCATTATTCTTTTGCTGTTTGTAACAAAGTTGCTCCAGGATCCATTCTGGGTGTTCTCTGTAATTGATACCAGAATGGCCTAGCAATGAGGGAGAAGCTGTTCAAGCCTCTATTGACAAAGTTGCATTTTTTTCGTAAATGTCAAAAGAAATTTAAAGTAAGACAAATTTCTTCTATAAAGAGAGATTTGTTTGAACAGAAGTGCTGCTCCCACATTTTCCCTTTTCAAGGCGAAAAAGGCTGTATCCTTATGGTAGTGGTCACTGCATTTGGAATAGGAGTCTGGATTACATAGGAATACTTTAAATTTTAGTTTACTAATCTAATGGAATTTTAGCAGTATTCCTATTTTTCTTTCTTTGGTTAATGTTTTGGAGTTTATTTCTCTTGTTTTCTCTTGTGGTCCCCTTTCTCTTCTCCCCACTGCACCCAGAAAGGAGAATGCAGCATACTTGGTTTAAATTCTACCTCAAAACACTGAGGATCAATGTTAAGATATCCCTGCCATATTGTTTTGACTGAGTGTAGCCATATCTCCATTAATGCACTTACCAATAACGAGGCTGTGCACCATGAATGGAACTTCACAAAATTACCTTGTTTTTTGTTTTCGTCCCTCACCACCACCACCAAATTTCTTTAATCCTGGTTATTCCCTTTAACCCACCTACCCGCCCCCATTCCCAGGGTACTGAGGCAAACAATAGTACTTCGACTGCAATCCCAGCTAAGATCAGCTAACTCTGCACATGTCAGAGATTGAACCCAAGACTGCTTTGAGCATATAATCTACTTTAATTGGGTCTTTCCAGTGGCTGGACTTAGAGAATGTGCCAAGTTTACTGAGGCTGCTGCAGCTGTGCATGATGCAAACATCAGGAGCTGGTAGCACTGAGGATCCAGTAAACTCAAAATAAAAGCAGTTATAGTGCTTAGGACATCTAGCTTTTCAGACTTTTGGTTCTATATGCCTAGTTGCAGACCGCAACAAGGTAGCTGAAGAGTAAAGCTCCCTCTTTTCTACCTCAACCTCAGATGAACACTCATTACTGTAGTACATAGGTAGAAAACCTGTGGCCCCTGAAGCACAGGCAACTCAGCCCTATTTGTGCTTACATCATTTTGCAGTTTGTCCTGTTTTGAATTTCGTGTGCCTGAAAATTTAGAAAGGACTTTTTAGCACTGTTGTCTCATCGGTGAACAAATCTTAGATCATAATACCAAGATCTGTTGGTACCAAATTGCACCAAGTTCCATTCATCCATCACCCCTATGCTTGCTGACCTACATTGGCAACACCTTGATTTAAAAGTTCTCATCCTTGCTTTCAAATCCCTCCATGGCCTTGCCCCTCACTATCTCTGTAACCTCCTCCTGCCCTCTAACCCTCCGCGATCTCGGCGCTCCTCCAATTCTGGCCTCTTGTGCATCCCTGATTTTCATCGCTCCACCATTGGTGGCCATTGGAATTCCCTTCCTAAACTTCTCTACCCTCTCTCCTCCTTTTTAAGACACTCCTTAAAACCTACCTCTTTAACCCTTCTGGGCACTAATATTTCTTTATGGGCTCGGGGTGTCAGATTTTGTTTTATAATGCTCCTGTAAAGCGCTTTGGGACATCTTACTACTTTAAAGGAACTATATAAATGAAAGTTGTTGTCATTAAGATACATGCAGATTAACAGCAAAAAAAACAAGCAAAATTAATATGGGTTTCCTGATGCTCCATAGTATGCACCTACATGACCCACAAAGACAGAGGCTTGGAAACTCCTGTTGTAGTGTGAATTTTCCATTTCCTTCATCAGCTATGTTTGGACCTTTTTGTTTGAGAGTGCCTATTTATACCTTTTTTTAAAAAAAAAATGTTCATGACAGAATATAGACACAAGAATTACATTATTTAGGAAATTCACACTATTGTCATTCTGGGATGAAAATCTTAATAGCACGCAATATTAATAGAAATTGTAACCTACTTTACTGAATAATTTTATTAAGACTTTGATAAACAGAGGATGTAGGAAATTCTGAGGAAAATTATTTTGAAATGAAACTTAAAAATGAAAAATCTTTTAGAAAACTAATGCTAACCACATTTGTATTCAGGAGACTGGTTGCAGTTCTTTCAACTTTAAATTTCCTTTGTCTTATTAGAATTGGCAGGGAGATAAACTGTGGACATATACAAAGTATGTTCCTATATAAAAATCTTACCACCAGCAATTCTGTAAGTGCTCGATTTTAAGTACAATACAATAGATAACCAGTAGAAATCAATTCCAAGTGTGTGAGTTCCTTTCATTTCTGGTAAGAATATTTAGTAGAATGTGTTTTCATGCTTTTACAATACAAAGCTGCACGAATTTTCAGTTCTTAAATACAGATTTTATGTACAGGGAGGAGGGGGGAAATCAGGCCAATTCTCTAATTACTCAGATTACCTTATTTGTTTACCTTTTAAAATGTCAGTTATCAGTGTGGGTTTCAACCTGACAGAGTCTCACTATAAAACAGAGTAATTACTTTCAAGACAATTTATCAACACTCGCTATTACAAAACAAATGTCAGTCATAATTATCTTTTTTAAGAATCCTAACTGTAATGCACCCTCATCTCTATTGGGGGTATGTATATTTTTAATAAATTATTGTGGTAGTGGCTAATCCAATTTATGATTGGGTGAATATAGTGCTGGATGCAATTGTAAATCTGTCCCTGTACCATGCATTGCCTAAGAATCTGGGTCAAGCTTCATAAGTGAAAGAAGCTGCTAAAAAGGAGGCGGCTGCATGTCATCCTGAGCATCCCAGCATGACTTTCCAGTACCTGACTAGGGAGCGGCAGAGAGACCTGTGAGCAAGTTGCCAAGGAATATCCAATTCAGGGGAGGAAGAAAACAACACAAAGGTTGTTGTCTTGCAGTGGTATAAGGATGTGCCAGCTGCAGTGCAACAGCACTTCCAAACCATTTTTGCACAATGTTGTACACACATGGCCTTTCTTAGTTAAAGTTGGATGGTATCCATTCATGTTCTGAACTGTAACTCTTAAGTTGTGCTAACTGTGTAGTTTGTACTGTTTGAAGTACACTGCATTTGAAATCATTTAAGATACACTGAATGTCTGCATTGCATGATGATGCAGTTATAGCTCAAAACATGAGCAAATAAACAGTGCCCAACTTCGAAAGAATGGAAAGTCAATTTTTGATGTTTTATAAAGCCATTGATATGTGTGATACAGCTCTACGGGATGGTCCGATCTCCTGTTCTGAGCAGCCAATGTCATTGGACAACCTGCAGAAGTTCCACTTTTGTCGAAGCGGAACCAGTATTAAGTATGATTGTACCAAGGATAAAAATCCCAATATCCCATTGATGGTAGTTCGTGATCTCTGTGGATTGGGTATATCATTAATGAAGCATGGCCATACCAAATATAATAAAGAATTACATCTTAAGCACCTAATATATTGTTTATAAGTTACAGATGGGAGCAAAAATCACATAATTAGCTCCTCCTTACCATTCTGCATTGCAAATTGAGAGAATTTGGAATAAATAAAATTACCTTTTTGATGGGTTTTGTTAAATTTTAAGATTTTCTATGTGATGCTCTCACCAGCATGGAAAGAAAAACTTCGATTTATTGCCTCATCACTGTTCAGAAATGCCTCAGTGCTTCACATAAAATGAACTATCTTGAAGTGCTGTGACCGTGAATTTGCAAGTATATGTAGCAGCCATTTTAGTGCATGGCTTTAGTGCATTTTAGTCCTTGAAACAGCAAAGAGATGAATGACCAGTTAGTTTCTGTTGGAGATGGTTGAGGAAAGAATGTTGGCCAGGCCATGATGACAACTCCCTGCTCTTCAAATAGTAATACAAGATCGATAATGTTCAACTGAATCACTGGAACAGGCAAGAGGTCAATAACCAGGGGGGGCATAGATTTAAAGTAATTGATAGGAGGATTAGAGGGGGGAAGTTAAGAATTTTTTTTACCGAGGGAGGTGGGGGTCTGGAACTTACTGCCTGAAAGGGTGGTAGAGGCAGAAATCCTCACCACCTTTAAAAAGTACTTGGATGTGTACTTGAAGTGCTGTAACCTACAAGGCTACAGACCAAAAGGAAAGGCTTTGTGGCTTTTTTTCCGGCCGGCACAGACACGAGGGGCCCAGTGGCCTCCTTCTATGCCGTAAATTTCTGTGATTCTATGATAAGTATCTCATCCAAACGATAACACCTCCTGACAATATAGCATTTCCTCAGTACTGCACTGAAGTGTCAGCCTGGACTGTGCTCATGTCCTTGAGTAAGACCTGGATTATATGCTTAAATCCTGGAGGGAGACCTACACACTTATGCCTCAAACATGACCAGTTAGTTTCTGTTGGAGATGGTTGAGGAAAGAATGTTGGCCAGGCCATGATGACAACTCCCTGCTCTTCAAATAGTAATATAAGATCGATAATGTTCAACTGAATCACTGGAACACGCAAGAGGTCAATAACCAGGGGGGGCATAGATTTAAAGTAATTGATAGGAGGATTAGAGGGGGGAGTTAAGAATTTTTTTTACCGCGGGTGGTGGGGGTATGGAACTCACTGCCTGGGGGTAATATTCTGGCATGGGTGGAGGATTGGTTATCGAACAGGAAGCAGAGAGTTGGGATAAATGGTTCATTCTCGGACTGGCAACCAGTAGCCAGTGGCGTTCCGCAGGGGTCGGTGCTGGGTCCCCAACTCTTTACAATCTATATTAACGATTTGGAGGAGGGGACCGAGTGTAACATATCAAAGTTTGCAGATGATACAAAGATGGGAGGCAAAGTAGAGTGAGGAGGACATAAAAAACCTACAAGGGGATATAGACAGGCTGGGTGAGTGGGCGGAGATTTGGCAGATGCAATACAATATTGGAAAATGTGAGGTTATGCACTTTGGCAGGAAAAATCAGAGAGCAAGTTATTATCTTAATGGTGAGAAACTGGAAAGTACTGCAATACAAAGGGATCTGGGGGTCCGAGTGCAAGAAAATCAAAGAGTTAGTATGCAGGTGCAGCAGGTGATCAAGAAGGCCAACGGAATGTTGGCTTTTATTGCTAGGGGGATAGAATATAAAAACAGGGAGGTATTGCTGCAGTAATATAAGGTATTGGTGAGACCGCACCTGGAATACTGCATACAGTTTTGGTGTCCATACTTAAGAAAAGACACACGTGCTCTCGGGGCAGTACAAAGAAGGTTCACTCGGTTAATCCCGGGGATGAGGGGGCGGACGTATGAGGAGAGGTTGAGTAGATTGGGACTCTACCCATTGGAGTTCAGAAGAATGAGAGGCGATCTTATTGAAACATATAAGATTGTGAAGGGGCTTGATCGGGTGGATGCGGTAAGGATGTTCCCAAGGATGGGTGAAACTAGAACTAGGGGGCATAATCTTCGAATAAGGGGCTGCTCTTTCAAAACTGAGATGAGGAGAAACTTCTTCACTCAGAGGGTAGTAGGTCTGTGGAATTTGCTGCCCCAGGAAGCTGTGGAAGCGACATCATTAAATAAATTTAAAACAGAAATAGACAGTTTCCTAGAAGTAAAGGGAATTGGGGGTTACGGGGAGTGGGCAGGAAATTGGACATGAATTTAGATTTGAGGTTAGGATCAGATCAGCCATGATCTTATTGAATGGCGGAGCAGGCTCGAGGGGCCGATTGGCCTACTCCTGCCCCAATTCTTATGTTCTTGTTTACATAAAACATAAGAATGCTACCAACTGCTCTAAACTGACATTGAGGAGCTGCATATGTGTTATGTGGTATTTCCTGCTCCTTTGCCTGAGCACCCTGCTCTGACTCAGCGGGTTTTGAGTTCTAGTCCCATTCCAGAAGTTGTATGTAACTTAGGTTGACACATCAGTATAGAACAGAGCAAGTGCTGCATTTTTCATCTGAAGTAATGTCTTTTGGATAAGACATAAAACCCAGGCCTTGTCTGCCAGATCAGTGGCACTACTTGAAGAGCAGGGAGATCTTCCAGTGTCCTAGCTATTATGACTAATCATTTATCTCATCTTGCTGTGTGCAGATTGGCTGCCATGTTTACACTCATAATAAGTAACTACACTTTAATTTATCTATTTGTTGTAAAGCGTTTTGGAATGTCCTATGGATGTGGTAAGATGCTGTATAAAAATCTTTTTTCCTTGGATGTACTTGGTCTTCAAAAGAAATGTAGAGAAAACATAAAGAAAAGATGCATTACCTTGCTGAGTGCTAACTCATACAGATTTTTTAAAACTTTCTAATAGGATTTTAGAACCATGAAGAGGAATATTATCCAAAATGGGTCCTGCAAAAATCATTGGATTCAAATTCAAATGCGTAGTGATACATTTTGGTAGGAAGAACGAGGAGAGGAACAATAAACTAAACGGTACAATTCTAAAGGGGGTGCAGGGACAGAGAGACCTGGTGGTATATGTGCAGAAATCATTGGTGGCAGGGCAGTTTGAGAAAGCGGTTAAAAAGGCAAATGAGATTCTAGGCTTTATAAATAAAGATATAGAGTACAAAAGCAAGGAAGTTATGAAGAACCTTTATAAACACACTGAAGTAGTGTGTCCAATTCTGGGCACCCCATTTTAGGAAGGATGTGATGCCTTAGAGAGGGTGCAGAAAAAATTTACTAGCATGGTTCCAGGGATGAGGGATTTCAGTTATGTGGATAGACTGGAGAAGCTGGAGTTGTTTTCCTAGCAGAGAAGGTTGAGAGGAGATTTGATAGAAGTATTCAAAATCATGACTGGTCGAGACAGAGTAGATGGAGAGAAACTGTTCCCATTGGCGGAAGGGTCGAGATTCAGAGGACGTAGATTTAAGGTGATTGGCAAAAGAACCCAGGGCGACGTGAGAGAACTTTTTTACACAGCGAGTGGTTATGATCTGGAATGCACTGTCTGAGGGGGTGGCGTCGGCAGACTCAATCGTGGCTTTCAAAGGGGAATTTGGACGAGTACTTGAAGGGAAAAAATTTGTAGGGCAATGGGGAAAGGGCGGGGGAGTGGAACTAGCTGGGTTGCTCTTGCAGAGAGCCAGCACAGGCTTGATGGGCTGAATGGCCTCCTTCTGTGCTGTAACCATTCTATGATTCTATTAGAAGCCTAATGACAGCCATTATATTGTCTTTTGACACTCCATGGAATCCTCCCCTAAAAGTAGAATATACTGGCAATGTACAGCTGGTTGATCAGTTTCATTTGATCTCTTTGTCCTTCCTGTTAGTACACAACAATAACTTGCATTTATATAGCGCCTTTTGCGTCCCAAGGCGTTCCATAGGAGTGATTTTCAAACAAAGTTTGATACTGGGCCTCATAAGATATTGGGACAGGTGACCAAAAGCTTGGTCAAAGAGATAGGTTTTGAGGAGCGTCTTAAAGGAGGAGAGAGATTTAGGGAGGGAATTCCACAGCTTAGGGCCTAGGCAGCTGAAGGCATGGCTGCCAATGGTGGAGCAATTAAAATTGGGGATGCGCAAGAGGAGTGCAGAAATCTCAGAAGTTAGTAGGGCTGGAGGAAGTTACAGAGATAGGAAGGGGATGAGGCCATGGAGGGATTTGAAAATAAGGATGAGAATTTTAAAATCGAGGGGTTCCTGGACCGGGGGCCAATGTAGGCCAGCAAGCACAAGGGTGATGGGTGAATAGCACATGGTGCAAGTTAGGATATGGGCAGCAGAGTTTTGGATGAGCTCAAGTTTATGAAGGGTGGAAGATGGGAGGCCAGCCAGGAGAGCATTCGAATAGTCCAGTCTGGAGGTAACTAAGGCACGGATGAGAGTTTCAACAGATGAGCTGAGGCAGGGACAGAGGCGGGCAATGTTACGGAGGTGGAAGTAGGAGATGGTCTTAGTGATGGAGCAGATATGTGGTCGGAAGCTCATCTCGGGGTCAAATAGGACGCCAAAGTTGCGAATGGTCTGGTTCAGCCTTAAACAATGGCCAGGGAGAGAGATGGAGTCAGTGGCGAGGGAACGGAGTTTGCAGCGAGAACCAAAGACAATGACTTTGGTTTTCCCAATATTTAGTTGGAGGAAATTTTTGCTCCTCCTTCGGACAAGCAGGTGTGACAAATGAGATGGTGGGAGGGTTTGAGAGAGGTAGTGAGGTAGAACTGGATGTCAGCATACATGTGGAATCTGACATCGTGTTTTCGGATGATGTCGCCGAGGGGCAGCATGTACATGACAAATAGGAGGGGGCCAAGGATAGATTCTTGGAGAATTCCAGAGGTAACTGTGCGGGAACGGGAAGAGAAGCCATTGCATGTGATTCTCTGGCTACAACTGGTTAGATAAGAATGGAACCAGGTGAGTGCAGTCCCACCCAGCTGGACGACGGAGGAGAGGCGTTGGAGGAGAATGGTGTGGTCAACCATGACACAGGCTGCAGACAGGTCGTGAAGATAAGGAGGGATAGTTTACCATGGTCACAGTCACATGGGCTGTCATCTGTGAATTTGATAAAGACCGTTTCAGTACTGTGGCAGGGGCAGAAACATGATTGGAGGGAATCAACCATGGTGTTGCAGGGAAAGGTGGGCACGGATTTGGGAGGCGATAACACGTTCAAGGACTCTGGAGAGGAAAGGGAGGTTGGAGATGGGGTGATAATTTGCATTATTAATGGTAATGGGCGCTTGTCTTTGTTAAACTGACTGACTGTGGGTCCGGTCCAACCCATAATGCACGGGTAACATCATAGGACACTTGGGCATCATGAGTTAAATCAAGCAATATGGTTAGTTTTGTTATTCAGAAAATGGATCTGCAGTCAATCAGCAAGACTTGGGTCCTATAGCATCTTTGCAGCATGTCAAATTAATGAGGGGAAGTACACTCGCACTTGCTGTGCAGAAAAACAATGAAGATTTGGTACTTTTTTTCACATCACCTTGCAAGAGTGCAGAATCTCACTATTGAGCACTTATTCTGCTATACTTAGCAAAGTTCTCCTTTTCTAACAGACAAAACACGCCTCTTCACATTATACACTGTTGGCAACCCATCTAAAGAGAATGCCATGAGTAACAACTCCACTTCCTAGAATATATTAAATTAATAACATGAATTATGTATTGAAATAACTAACACCAGGAAATGTGCTGAACAACTCCACTTTTGGGTTCAGATGATAAACCGTTTAAGCTTTACTTTAATGACCCCATCAGTGAAATTATTGTTTTGTAAGTAAATCCCTAGTATCTATAGAAAGTAAGAGTACAGTGTTTCATTTATTTAAAGTTTTGTTAATTTTACTATGTATATTGTCCATATTGGATATTGTGTTGTCGTTTGTATTGAATTTTTATGCCGAATTTTTTAAAAATTCCTTAGTGTAGCTGTATGTCTAAGTTAATGGGCGCAATCTCATTTTCCACTGGACCTCAGTATACATAGATTTAATAGCCAATCATCTCAGCCCCAGGGCGTTGCTGCAGGAGTTCCTCAGGGCAGTGTCCTCGGCCCAACCATCTTCAGCTGCTTCATCAATGACCTTCCCTCCATCATAAGGTCAGAAATAGGGATGTTCGCTGATGATTGCACAGTATTCAGTTCCATTCGCAACCCCTCAAATAACGAAGCAGTCCGAGCCCGCATGCAGCAAGACCTGGACAACATCCAGTTTTGGGCTCATAAGTGGCAAGTAACATTCGTGCCAGGCAATGACCATCTCCAACAAGAGAGTGTCTAACCACCTCCCCTTGACATTCAACGGCATTACCATCGCTGAATCCCCCACCATCAACATCCTGGGGGTCACCATTGACCAGAAACTTAATTGGACCAGCCACATAAATATTGTGGCTACAAGAGCATGTCAGAGGCTGGGTATTCTGCGGTGAGTGACTCACCTCCTGACTCCCCAAAGCCTTTCCACCATCTACAAGGCACAAGTCAGGAGTGTGATAGCATGATCTCCACTTGCCTGGATGAGTGCAGCTCCAATAACACTCAAGAAGCTCAACACCATCGAAGACAAAGCAGCCAGCTTGATTGGCACCCCATCCAGCACTCTGAACGTTCACTCCCTTCACCACTGGCGCACTGTGGCTGCAGTGTGTACCATCCACAGGATGTACTGCAGCAACTCGCCAAGGCTTCTTCGACAGCACCTCCCAAACCCGCGACCTCTACCCCTGCACGTTCCCCTCCAAGTCACACGCCATCCCGACTTGGAAATGTATCGCTGTTCCTTCATCGTCGCTGGGTCAAAATCCTGGAACTCCCTTGCTAACAGCATTGTGGGAGAACCTTCACCACACAGACTGCAGCGGTTCAAGAAGGCGGCTCACCACCACCTTCTCGAGGGCAATTCGGGATGGGTAATAAATGCCAGCCTCGCCAGCGAAGCCCACATCCCATGAACGAATTTTTTAAAATAGTAACATACTTGTGTAATTTTCAGAAATGCAGTTAACATTAGGCTCTCATAATGCTTTATTTTATCTTTTAAAATTTATTTTGATTTAAGTTTGATTCAGCAATTCATCCATTGTAGTCACAAGGGTTTTATGTTCAATTGTTTCTAGTAGATTAAGAATTTACTGCAGCAGTCTCGCTTTTTAGGCTTCAAATTTATGATTGCTTTGGGAATGACTAAGTGAAATCTTCATTTACCAGCCAGAATTTGAGTTATAACTGGTTATGTTCTAACAGGGAGTTTAGCAAGGAAATAGTTGCTGCTGAAGTCGAGATTTTGGAATACTGTACAGAGATTTTTGGTAATCGCAGGGTGAATTTCAACGGTATTCATGTTCACAGACATGTAAAGGCAGTGGGAGAAGCTACCTTCCCTGACACTGATCCAAGTTCAGTTGGGCTCAAACTTGTTCATGCTTAAGATAATATATAAGCCTCCAACAATGTTTCTTATGCATTGGGCTTTTTATGGCATGATAGACTGCACAGATAGTCACTATAATTGGAAAAAGTACCTGGTCAGCATTTTATTCATGCCATCTTATTAGGTGTCAGTCTTGGCTCAGTGTAGCACTCTTGCCTGAGTCAGGAAGTTGTAGGTTCAAGTCCCACTTCAGATACTTGAGCACATAGCTGGGCTGGCACTTCAGTGCAGTACTGAGGGAGTGCTGCATTGTCAGAGGTGTTGTCTTTCGGATGAGACATCAAACCACGGATCTGTCTGCTCTCTCTGATGGAAGTAAAAGATCCCCGCGGCACTGTTTGAAGAAGAGCTGGAGAGTTCTCCTGGTGTCCTGGCTAACGTCCCTCAACCAACACCTAAAACAGATGATCTGGTCATTTATTTCATTCCTGTTTGTGGGACCTTACTGTGCATAAATTGGCTGCCACATTTCCTACATTACAACAGTGACTACACTTCAGAAGTCCTTCATTAGCTGTGAAGTGTTTTGTGATATCCTGAAGTGAAAGGCACTATAGAAATGCAATTTTTTTCTTATTGTCTTTCTTTCTTTCTTTCTTTCTTTCTTTCTCCCACTTTTTTTTCTTTCTCTCTTTCTTTCTCCCTCCCCCTGTCCTATCTGATGTTTGCAGTGTGATTGCCTGTGCTGTGTGTATGATATTATACACTAGCTGGCAGAAATACACAGTTGAAGCCCTTTATCAATAATAGGTTAAAGTAAATTGCTTTCATTCTGCACCAAATGTGTGGCAGTGCACAGTTTGGTTGCCACGTTGAGACTTAAATTCTCCCACTGCTAGATATTTCGTCATCCAGACTAACTGAACTGTGGACACTGAAAGACTTCTATGAGCACTGGTCAAATAATCCATCAAAAAGTCCAGTGGAGTAAACTTCTGTTAGTAACCCAAGTTGCTGTGTAGTTGTGGGAATGTGCATGAATGCTCGGAGAGTGAAACGAAACGAAAGCTATGCTAGAAATGTTTTTGTGTGGTCAGGTCATGGCTCTTGGGAAGCAGTACACCATTACCAGAAACCACAATAGAATTTGTGCTAAAGCCACCCTGTGGTTGGAAGAACTTTTTTTTTAAGTCCCAACTCGAGTTGTTCCTTCCCTTGGGGTTCAAGGACCTTTTATTTCACTTATGAAGTCTATGTTGGAAAAGACAATGCAAATTTCAGCATAAGAACAGCCAACGCTTAATTCTTTTATTGAGGACTTCTTTAGATACTCTTCCTTGACCAGGCACGACCGATAGCTGAGGGCAGATGAGCCCTCCAGTACTGCTGACGGCTGCGTATCTTTTTAGTTTTATTTTCCTTTCTGTACCTCTGCTCAGTGGCTCCTCACAGTAATGCAGCTGAGATCAGGCATGCAGTGGAATGGAGATTAAACTAACATTCGCACTGCTGATGTAGCTCGTCAGTGCTCTAACATATTGTGCCACTCAATATGGAAGCTTGTTTGTGAGAATTACTAAGTGGTGGAATGCAAGACCGTTCAGATCATGTTGTTCTAAACTTGTCCAGTGCTAAAACGTTTCTGGTCATGAATATTGATAGTGAAGATTGGCATTTGCAGGCTGCAGAAATATTGAACAATTCTATTTGTTGTATGGCAGTGAAAAAGTTTAGTTTTAAGCAATGTACTTTTTACTGCACAGTCTAAGCTTAGATGCACAAATTTAGAACTCAAATTACTAAATGGTTGGTTAATTTGATAAATGTTGATACCAAAATCTGCACATTAATTGTACATTAAGAGCTCCATTCATCTTTCTTTATAGCTATCCAACTGAAAAGCACTGTCGTTCTAAAATTATATTTTTTGAGAAAAGGTGTCTCTTGACCTCCTGCGCTGCAACTTAAAGGCTTAAAAATGATGTACTCTGAGATAAGTGGATCTTGTTCTGTGGCTTTTAAGCCCTACAATTTCATTCTAGCTTTGATAACTTTTCCCAATATAATTAATATGTCTCTATTTAAAGTAGTTTTGTTTTTGCTTCTTCAAAGAATACTATATTATAATTATTCTGATTGCCTCTTCTCACCGCTACTACCTTTTTTTCCTGAGGAAAACGTATGGTTAGTGGTGATGGTTGTGTGTGAAAAGCCTCATGACGGCTCAGATGACGCAAATACAAGTCCATTATTTTCTCAGTTCCACTCTACATTAAAAAGGATTGAATCACAATTATGATGGTTAAACACAGTAGGTTTACATTGGATCATGCCCTTTTTTAAAAAAAAAGACTGAACCAACTCTGCCATAGAAATTGCTGACACCTTGTCACAACTGAGACAACGTAGATTACCTCATTTGTCGTTTTGATTCCCAATTATATAGTGCCTTTAACAGTGTGCCAAGACCCTTCACAGAAAAGAATACGGACGGCAACCAATAGAAGAATTAGGAAAGGTGGCTGAAGGCATGTTTGAAGAGAGACATTTTGTGGAAACCTTAGAATGTGGGAGGAGAGGTAGCAAAGCAGAGAGGTTTAGGGAGAGGGTTGCAGAAACGTAGGGCCAAGGAGGCCGAAGATAATTTTTAATGAGACACCATTTTTTTTGATTGATAAACCTTTCAAAAGCAAATAGGGGAAGGTATTTTTGTTCTTGTCCCATGAATGGATGTATATTTCAAATAACTTCATTTATTTACTGTCAACTTTATCTAAATCTTCCATGGCTTTTAAATTAGATTAGTATTACTACTGAAATTTTAAAATCATCCATAAAAATGGGTGCCTTGCCAGTTTTGCTTTCCTGATTGTTTTGTGCGGTAGTGTAGTGTTCATTTTTACGGCATTTACTATTTGTCAAGATCTGCTATTATCATACCGATCTTGGCCGACATTTGTGATCTGTAATCATGAATAAAGCAGAGTGTCTTGAGCTGAGAATGTTATAACTACACATTGTAGTTGAAGAAATGCAATGCTGCACTTCCATGCATGATTGCATGCAACATGGAAAGATTAGCTAGCTATCACCTAAGCTAGTCCACAACTCAGGAACAACTGGTTATATATGTTTCTGAAGGCAAAGCATCTCTACCCCTATTCATAGGACTAGAGTTGGAATATCTGTTTTGAATGGTGTTCAAATTTTGCTATCATCTATGAAGTAGTTTTTATGATTTTATGCTGATATGATTCTATGTGGAGTGCTTCATGTTGATGGTTTTGGGTGTGAAAAGGCTGTTAATTGCACCATACCCCTCAAAGCATGATGGCATCAGCATTTCTGACCATTAGCTCCACAGCAGTACAGGTTATTCCTTCCTTCTAGCTGAAAGATGGTGCGGGGCAAAACATGAAACAGTCCATCTAAATTGGAACAATGCAATCTTGTTAAAATAAAAAAAACAAAAATGCAACTACATTTTAATTTTCAATACTGTGCCCAAATGCAAGTGAAATGTGATTTAGTTGGCCTCCTACATATGTTATGAATTCAAAAATCTGAGTTTGTGGTCAAGTGGATTCATTCAGAATATGCTTTTCAAGTTCTGCTTCACATAAACAACTTTTTGAAATATTAGAACCATTTTTTAAAAACTTGAAGTAACTATCAATTCAAAAACATCATTGGGCTCTTAGAACTGCTATTTTAAAATGTTCAGGTAGGATGTGTACTTGTTTTCAGAATGTGATTGGAATAAAGGCAGTAATGTTCTTTCAAAAACCATTCCAAATGTTGCTGTACTCGTGTGGCTGCATACTGTGATTTTGATCTACAGATGGGGGGTGTATTACTTGTTACCCCTTGGTATCTGTCTCAATTGAATTACATAAACATAACTTCAGAGTTAATGCCTAGTTTTGGACAGAATGCCAAACAACAGGGAAAACAGCACCAGCTGATAAACATGAAGGACTGAGCCAGCCAATAACAAATGGGTGTGATTACTTGAGGTTGTTTATGTAATAGTCCCCATATTTTGCACAGCACTGCTGGGGAATGCTCAGTGAAACTGTTTATTCACAGAATCATCTATAAATAGTTCCTTGCTCTTTTTAAAAGAGAGTTGCTGTTAATGTTTATGGTGACTACAATATGGAATGTGTGAAGTCCATTTGTTTGCTGACCCTTTAAATGTGTTTCATTTTGACATTTCATTTATTATGAAATATTAATAGTACAAATTAAACAGTTGTTGAATTTCTATTTCCCACAGACGGGAATTAACTTCAAATTGATCTCTAATGAGTGTTTACTTTTTATTTTACTAATTTTCAAAAAATAATCTTGCAGGCCAGTTTTAAAAATGAATCACCTGCTGTTTTGTTGAACTGTGTATATGTAGTCTTGCCTACATAAAATGGGTACATTTTGCAGCACTAGCTGCTGTAACAACTACCCAAAAGATTGAGGTCAAGGACTTGCACAAAATAAAGCATTAGACTGCTCATAGGTCCAGAAAAGCAAAATGCAATTTCCTTAGATATTCTCCGTAAGTTTTAAAATGCACATTGTAAAACTACTAACTGAAAGTGTGTGTATATCTAATATATATAGCACTAATGTAAGAGTTCAGGTATTGAAAATTTGTGAAATTGTATTTTATTTTAAATATTGATCATTAGGCACCTTCCAAAAATACTGTGTGTTTCTGTGCAAGATGTAAAGATAAAATCTATATATGGATAAGGGGACCATAAAGCCAAGAAATAACAGGCCTACTGAAAAGTGAATTTGTATTTTCCAGATGTACCTTCAGGTTCCCCAGCACAAACATCAAGATCTCATTTACTGCACTGTGCAGTGAAAAAAAAGAAAAACAGGAGGCCCCAGAATCCCCAGTGAGGCCAGTGCAACCACAAATCTCCCCTCTGAAGATAAACATTCCAGACAACATAGCTGATCTGATCAGTCCCCTCCCTTCTCCTACTGGAACAATCAGGTAAGCTGCTGCCTAACTCAATGTTTCCGCACTCCAAATTCTGCTGTTTGTTAATTTATTACAGTGTAAATTGAAGACTAGTACAAAGCAGATGGTTAAAATTCTGGACAGCTGTCTATAATTTATATATAGTCCCACTGTTTCATTTACTACAGTCCTATCCACACAAGGTGACTTACTATTATCCATTTGCACGTACAGATCAAATTCTTCCAGAACCTGTACATTGTTATAGTTTACCCCCTATCCCAGTGATTCTCCACTCTGGCTCAGCGTAAAAGTCAGCCTCCATAGGTGAACCTGCTTTCTCTATATTATCAGAAATATGACCTATTTAGGATGTAGTGTCCTGGGCAAACATTTTTACTGCTCCTAGATAGCATGTCGGGATTCCAGTATGATTCACATAATTTTAGAAGACTGCCAAACATTTCTAACAACCAGGCTAAACTATTAAACAGTAGCAAGTGCTACCAATGAGTTGTTGAAATCAGTTCAAAATACACCAGTTCATGAAGGGTTAAACAGACAATCAGATGAGTTCCTTTGAACTTGAAAAAAACATTTTTCAGAAATGATTAGCAGATTTGCTCAACAAATACAGCATAATAATCTTGACAGGACTTAACATAGGTGTATTGTGTCCCCACATTTCAGAGTTTTTTAAAAAATCAAAATGCTAGTATTTTTTAGATTCATGAAACCCTTGCCTTTGCAAAAGGAGAAAGGAAAAAAAAATAAGGAATGGATGCCAAGTCAAGTTGGGAGAGTTAAGAGATGTAACTGAAATCTTCATTTAAAAGTTTTTTAATGGATTTTCAGATTTTAAAGATGGAGAGAAATGTAGCAGAGAAAGATTTAAGGGAGGGAGTTCCAGGGAGTAGAGTGGTCTGAGATGTAGGTGATCTGTGACATCATGCCCAGCATATTCACCATATTATAAGTAAAGGCCTGGGGCTGGCAATATGCAGCATTTCCATCCTCGGCCTTTTGATGACCTTCCTCACAGTCACTGAATGTCTCCGACTCTCCTTGCAAACTCTCGACTTCTCAAGCAACCCCTGACCAACCACTAGTATTTCTACTGATCAGCCCCTCTTTTGCAGACTTCCTTGCTTCTTAACTCTCAGCTCCTTTTTTACGTAATGAGCGTTCCCCATGTCCATTTACTTCGGCTGCCAACAGGACTCAGTGATCTTCCACATTGGCCCTGCTCCACGCGCTCTGTCATACCTCCTCCTGCCTCTAACTCCCTTTACCCCCATTTTTTCTTTTAATATGTCCCACTCTGGACATATAGATTTGATCCTATTTCTTCTGCTGCCCCAGGCTTACATCGCTTATCAACGAGCCCACAGCCTTCCACTGCTCCGCTCTTGCAGAGTAGCAATCCCTACTGCCTCGTCCCCTGTTACTGGCAACCATCCCACCCAGTTCATTCCCTGGGGCTTAACCTCCTCATTCCACTTCCACCGCCCCCTGCCTCCATCCATGACCTCATTGGGGATACATCATTAATGGCCTGGAGCTGACAGGGACCTGGCTTACAGATGATGACTCCTTCCACTTTCATTGAAACCTTTTTACCAGGCTCCAGGTTTCACCTTGTGCCCTGCCCAGATCATGGCAACAACATGGCTCTCATTGCTAAGTTCTACCTGTTGGGGTCTCCCCTTACTCGGGCACCTTTTCTTCATTCAATCACCTCATCCTCTTCCACAACACCTTTCATCTGAATTCTTTGTTGTCTGCTGCCCACCCATGTCTCATGATTTCCTTGCCGAGACCACCCTCAACCAGTGTACAGAGCGATTTACTTATCCTCAATGACTTTAACCTCCAGCTTAGTTCTCCTTATACCCTTTTCTCTGCCCACCTGCTCACTCTTTACTTGCCCTTCACACCAACTCCCCTACCTACATCCATGGCCAGAGGAACAATTTTAAAATCCTTTTCTACATATCCAAGTACACCCTCCCTGCTTTTAAAAGCCTTCTCAAAACACATCCTTTCTACTGAGCTTTTGGTTACCTCTCCAAACCCTCCCACAAAGGCTTGACACCTTTTTTCCTCAGTGAAGTGCTTTAGGATGTCTTATCCATGTTAAAGGCATTGTGAATATTCCTCATCTTCATTGTCTTTTATTATACTGTTCTCCTCTCATCAGACTGCAGCTTGATCGCACTACACTATTTTCAAAGTGAATGCTACTATAAATAATTATCTAAGAGTTGTCAAAGTTTTAACCCTTATTTTTCTTTTAATTCAGTTATTAATTGGTTATATGTTGCATTTCGGCTGCAATATTAGCTCACTGAGACTGTTTGTTTGGTTTCATCTACAGTGCTGCAAACTCCTGCCCTTCCAGCCCCAGGGGTGCTGGTTCGTCTGGCTACCGAATAAGTCGTGGACTTCATTGTGACCTGCAAATAATGTCTGACCATACACAGAACAATTCGGAGAATGACAAGGAAACATCAGATGGAGACAGCCCAAAGGTCAGTGCCCAAAATAGTTATTGCTTTAAAATCTGTTTGGTTATCTTTCTTCTCAATTTAAAAAGTTGATCAGAGTTGTAAGATGTAAAATATATAAATAAAATTTTTTCATCAGCAAATAGACCCTATGTGAAAGCACTGTTTTATATGTGGATACAAATGTTAATTTTTAATTAAATGGTACAGAGCACCCATCTGTCTGTTTTATCAGAGTGCCATGCAACTAATTCAGCAAGCTTATTTTTTTGCTGTATGCTGAATGGTTTTGTTGAAACATAATTGAAGTTTGTAACTATGTCTTAATTTTCTTCTCTTAGCCTCATTCTCTTTCTCTCACCCCCCCCACTTCCACATATGTATTTTAAGCACTATATGTGATTTCTTGATGTCGAGGGCAGGCAGACGAGCTATTCACATATCTTTGCAGTGGTAAACTACACCAGACACTGGAAAGTATATCTGTGACATGGATGACAGGGATCTACTTGCCCTCCAAATTGCTGCTCTTCCCTAGAAAGTAGGAAAGATCTTCCATTTATATAGTGCATGCTCTCAGGACGTCCCAAAATACTTCTGAAGTGTAATCACTGTCATAATGTAGGGAAATGCGGCAACCAATTTGTGCACAGCAAGATTCCACAAACACCACTGAAACAAATGACCAAATGATCTGTTTGTGATTCTAGTTGATGGATAAATAATGGCCAGGACACCAGGAGAACTCCCCAGCCCTTCTTTGAGTAGTACCATGGAATCTTTTACGCCCACTCATCCAAAAGAGGATGCTGCCGGACTGCACTGAAGTGTCAGCCTAGATTATATGCCCAAGTCTCTGGAGTGGGGCTTGTACCCACAACCTTGAGGCTCAGAGGCAAGAGTGCTACTGACTGAGCCAAGGCTCACATTACTTGTATTGCATTCTGATAAAACAGACAGATGAAACCTCTCAGTTTGTGGGGGAGGGAGAGGGAGGGTAGGATTAGTTTCTTGCTATTCCATGACAGAACTGCAATAACAAGGGGATATAACACAGCATTTTATAGCTTGAAAATCCCATATATTTTGACCCAATTTTTTTTAAACACCAAAATTTATTGTACAGCTTTAGTGCATTAACAGTATCAAATCTGTTTTACCTGTACTAACCAAAGTTGATTATTGTGCTGTTTCATGCAAATGTACTTCAAGTTGCCTTCAGAATTAAACTACATGAAATTGTAAGTATACAAGAGGGAGTCTATGCTCGATGTTTCATTAATTTTCCATTTTAAAGGAGATTCAAAATGACTGGTGACATCTTTAGCAAGTTTAAAATTCTTAATTCATTTTTCTAAAAGGGCAGCCTGTAAATTTAAGAACCAGATTTATTTTAAATCTCCTTTTATTGAAGTTATGTTCACATTGAGCATTGCCGGGCAGATAAAGCATGGATCAGGTGCAGTATAAAGTTCTGTCTGCTCTGCTTGAACAATGTGCCTTGACCAACCTTAGAAGAGCAGCCCCTGTTGCACTAGTGTAATATTTTTTAATGCCTGTCTGAGTGAGATTGACACGAATTCCAGTTTGTTCTCTATTACATGATGTACATCTGCACCCACTCGGCTCTTCGCTGAGTGCCCAAACTCACTTCATGTATAACCCTTTCAACTAGTGGGGAGAGGGGAAAGATCAATCTAGGCTGTACTTGAATCTACTAAAATAATAAATTCCTAATTTCAAATAACATTGACCAAAACAAATCCCAAACTTCCATTTAAAAAAACTGTACTGAAAATGTAAAAAACCTGCATCAGTACATTTGTTAGAAGTATCTGTTTTTAAAAGCCTTACCAAATCAGTTAAAACCATTAGAGTCCTTTTCATAACATTGATTCTGAATATGGAGCTTGGAAGAAGCACACAATATAACGGAATGTGCACATGCACAAGGAACTTGTTTTGGCAAAAGTGTTTTGAGTGTATCGAAAGTTATGAAAATATTCTGTTTTGAGCAATATGCATTACTGATACAGTTTTTAAGAAAAATGAAAAGACTTTCAGTAATGAATGAATAAGCTCTTAATTTATTGTTCACATTTTTTAGAATTAACAATGTTCTTTAATGACAGGATGATGCAAAGCCACCGTACTCCTATGCACAGTTAATAGTTCAAGCCATCACAACAGCACCAGATAAACAGCTTACATTAAGTGGAATCTACACACACATCACAAAGAATTATCCATATTACAGGACAGCAGACAAAGGCTGGCAGGTAAACATGACATCACAGTTTTGCAGGTACTAACAAAAACTGCGGTGCAAGATTTCCTCTGTGATTTCAAAGTCATTTATGCAATGCAGGAAAATATAATTTGTTTGCAGAATGTTTTACCTTTCTCTCGTTTCCTGCAGAATTCCATCCGACACAATCTTTCCCTGAATCGCTACTTCATTAAGGTACCACGTTCCCAGGAGGAGCCTGGGAAAGGCTCATTCTGGAGGATAGACCCTGCTTCTGAAAGCAAACTAACAGAGCAGGCCTTTAGGAAACGAAGGCCAAGGGGAGTGCCCTGCTTCAGAACTCCCTTAGGACCTCTTTCTTCCAGGTGGGGAAACTGCGTGGAATTATGTACAACAGTAAATGTAATCTTTGACCCACTTAAACTAATAGTATTTCTTGAATTTGATGCATTCCATCAATAGAGCATTCAGCCTTTTTTTTAAAAATCCATTCATTGTATTTTCAGCATTTTGCCCAATAGTCTATTGTACTGGAGTGTTATTTTCTGGTTAACATAGCCTAATGGGTTAAATGCTGATGCTCAGAATACCCTAATTAATATTTTTAATGTTATTGATAGTTAAGTATTGCAAGTGATTCTTGATTTTAACTGTATAAGTACAGACTGGGATAAATGTTGTTAAATTTGGTTTAGTCCATGCACTAGAGATTCTTTGCATCCAACCCAAAAATTTGAACCCAGATTAAGAGTTTTGCCAAGAAAAAATGCGCTTTTGGTTTATATTCAGGCAAAATGTGTAATTGGAAGAGTGATATTTAAAAAGGTTGTATATAAAATTTCTATCCAGTAACACTGGTGTTGTGAAATATTACAAATCCCCAAACCCAAGGGTTTCACAACACGAAGGAAGTTATGCCAAACCTTTATAAAGCACTGGTTAAGCCTCAGCTGGAGTATTGTGTTCAATTCGGGGCATCACACTTTAGGAAGTATGTCCAGGCCTTAGAGAGGGTGCAGAAGAGATTTGCTAGAATGGTACCTGGGATGAGGAACTTCAGTTATGTGGAGAGACTGGAGAAGCTGGGATTGTTCTCCTTAGACCAGAGAAGGTTAAGAGGAGATTTGATAGAGGTGTTCAAAATCATGAATGCTTTTGACAGAGTAAATAAGGAGAAACAGTTTCCAGTGGCAGAAGGGTCGGTAACCAGGGGACACAGATTTAAGGTGATTGGCAAAAGAACCAGAGGCGACATGAGGAAACATTTTTTATGCAGAGTTATGATTTTTGAATGCACTGCCTGAAAGGGTGGTGGAAGCAGATTCAATAATCCCTTTCAAATTCGATAAATACTTGAAGGGAAAAAATTTGCAAATTTATGGGGAAAGAGCAGAGGAGTCGGACTAATTGGATAGCTCTTTCAGAAGAGCTGGCACAGGCACGATGGGCCCAATGGCGGTCTCCTGTGCTGTAACATACCATCATACTATGATAGGAATGGTGATGGAGTTTTATTTTTATCCCTTTTTTTAAAAATGAATTTCTCTACACTGAGTATCCTGTATGCTTCAGTTTTGTGTTCAGTCATAGGTATTTTATGCCACTTTAACACTTGCAGTGAAAATGGAAAACTGATTTCTAGTGGATGTTTCTCAGATCTCAGCAGTGAGTGAAATGAAGATGTCTTTCTAAATATAAAGCACTATATTAAATTACGCTATGGAGTACATGGAGAGAAGAAACATCCATTTACTGTGGTCCAGAAAGTTCTTTCGAGTGCCACCTGCTGGACTGCTAAAGAAACTGAAGAATGTAAATCCAGCAAGTAATCATGGAGAAAACTGGGAAAGAAAGTGCTTATTTAAAACTGTAGTGCCTGTTAATAATTTTGTGCTGCCATGATAGTCAGAAGTGGCCTCACCTGTGAAAGTCACAGTTATAACGTGATTCATTGTGCAAGTATTTGAGGTTTGTTGCTAATGCAGTGATGAGGAACATATGTTTAATGGAACTGACCTCTATCCTTCAACTGACCTCTATCCTTTAACCTGAATAAACTGAGAAAAAGAGGGAGGGAATATCTGGAAATGCGAAGATAGCATACTGACAGTCCAGCCAAAGGAAAGTGATGATGCATAAAATATAGAGATACTAGTCTAGAAGTTACATGTTCACACAACATTCCGCAGTCTGCTATTTTAACACCAATTTTAAGCATTTAAAATAAATGGATAACATCTCCATTGAAATAGCAGAGGGGAATGTCGTACTAATGTGTTAAGCATTCGTTCGCTGACATTGTTGGCAGTAAAGCTATAGACATGTGGACAGTAAGAAGAAGGAACAGTGAACAGTTAGGGAACATCGCGATGGTGGCTGTAGGATCCATAGTGTACCAGAAAACATTAGGTTTGGGTACTTAAACACCATGCAAACTATGTTGAACGTAGGAAGCAATTATTTATTTTTAGCGTTCACTTAAACCAATTGTAGGACATGATGTGCAAGTACTTGTTTACTTCCCAAGCTAAGTCTTGATCTTTATCCTTGCTGTGCTTATCCCTTTTTAGCCTTTGGAGTTAACATATTATGACTGGAGGAGTTTTGTGTGCTGCTGATTCTGAATTAAACATTTGGTGGATTTTCTTGACCTGTGAACAAATAAGTCTCTGTTAAATACTAGTTAATTAGCCCTATTATCATTTTTTGAGGCCATGTCTCACCAAAAAATTCTCAAAACCTTTCACGCACCCACTGAAGAGGACTGCAAAAACTGACGCCATCAGATTATTTTCTGGGGATTCTTTGAGATTCTGCCCCAGAAAATGTAATTTTTGATGCTAGGTGCACTTTTTAAAAAAAATCTTTCCCATCTCAGGTAACGGCTATTCTATCTGAGCAGCTCCTTCCCATCTGCACATGATCGGCTTTGGCTGGCAGAGAGGAGAGCCCTTGCTGCAAGGGTAACCAGGATCGGGGACCTACTGGATGGCAGCAAAGCGGACTGGATATCGCCAGTGATGTTGGATGTCCTGGTGTTACGTCCAGCCTACGGCCAAAGCCGTGTGGGCACTAAAAACTGCATGTGGCCCTGACTCTGTTTGGTGTGTTGAGCAGTCTCATGCACATGGAAGGATTCTGGCTGATTTCACCAGCGTTCAAACAAAATTGTTCATTGGCGCAAGGCCCTGAACCTACCTCAGGAACCTCTGCCTCACAACTTGGGCTTTCTCTCGCAAATTATCTCAGTGCCATTTTCCATTCTGCACTAAGGGATTTCCTGTACAGGTTATTGCTGCACACTCTACTCTTCCTTGCCCTCTTCTGTCCGGACACGTCTTGGAGAAACATGTTGCTGGCTGGTAGAGGTGTGTGTCCCCAATTGAAAGACTTGTATTTGGGGATCTTCCCTGCACCATTAGGGACCTGGGATGGAGTGTGGAGCACGGAGCTTCCAATGCCCTACTGAGCTACTTCACAGATGCCCAGGCCCTGTGTTCATTCTGTTGGCTGAAGAAAAATGTATTTCACATTTATTTAGTGTCGGAGGTTGCAGCTCCTCTTCCGCAATTTAAAGTTGTTGCTTCTCAACTTTTGCATGAATTTTAGTTCAACGCTGCTGTGGTGGGGAAAGAATCAAGCCGATTGGAAGACCTCCTAATGGGTTTGCTGTTGGGCCTGCCCAAAATAACTATTGATGGGTCCAGGAAGTGTAGGATCCACACATGTAGGATGTGGATTGTCGCTCTGATTACTTGCCTCTCTTCCTTGTGTGCGGGAGCGGCCCTGGGGAGGGATCATGCGGTGTTCACCAATACACTTTGCAGCCTTCTGTGACCAGTAGGTGCTTCAAGATGTTAATTGCATTGTTAATGAAACAAACCAGATTATGATTTAGTTTTAGTTTTATTTTGTACATATGTTAGCTTGGACAGACCATTTGTGCTAGTCATTTATTGGTACCCCCCTCTGAGAGGGGAACTTGTAGTGGTGATCTGGTAGCATTGGGTTATCCCAGTGCCACTTCAATGGGCCATTCAAAATAACCGAGTGGACTTTTTAAAAATAGATGTGAAAGTATGTTAATGACCTCTGTTCCTGTAATATCTTCTCCTCCACACCCCACCCACCATATTTCTTTCATAACTGTCTACCCTGGTCTGCTATTTCATTAATTAAACTTAATTCATTGCACCCTGTCGAGCATTGTTTTGAGCACTCCTGGGTCATCCTAATGGGATTGTGATTTTCATTTACACAGGATCTACATGTGATATACCTTAAGGAACAAATTTTGGTGTATCTGAACTGAAATGAATAAATAGACGTCAGCTCCACTCTGTTACATCAAAGTGATGAGTACAAAGTGAAGCTTCATGCAGCATTCCAGTCCTGACATAACTGCAGATGAAAATCCATTGGGACTTTTTGCAAACCTATCCTTCAGGAAGAGTAGCAGTCAAATAAACAAACTTACTGTAAGTTATGTTGGTTTGACAGGTCTTTGTGAAAAATCCTAATGGATGATCACCTGTAGCCATGTCAGGACTGAAGTTGAAGTGTCAATACAAAGCAGGATGCTGCTTCATGCTCTGTTTTGTCGTTATCATTTGAACAGAACCTCAAACCATGTTTTTTTTTAATTAAACTATTTACAGTATCATTGTCGCTCAGGAGTTGTTTTGAAGACTCATTGCGCATTTGCCAGTGTCTGATTGCAATTTGCTTTTACAAGAATTTGAGCTACCGTGTTTTGGAATTTTTTTCCCTTTCTGCTCAAGATTTTCCATGACTCATCTGGATAAGCTTCGTTCCACATTTTGAGAGTGGTTACACTAGTCCCTTTGTGGACCAAGAGATGAAATGCCCTACTTTATAGTTTTAGTTTTTTTATATAAGCTGGAATAACAGGATGCAGCTGGAGACAAATGGAACAAGCAGATGTATCATGGTGATCACTCAGAGTACAGAAAGTATGAAGAAAATTCTACTGAGGAAATGGTGGCCAAACTGCAGATTTTAACCATCGTGTACATTGTCTAGCAGCCTGATTCAGCAATTCTGTATTTGACTTGTGTACACATTGGTGAACTCCACAGGGAAGCGAAGTGGTGTGCGAAACTTTGTCACTGCTATTCAGTGAACTTTTTGGATTGGTAAAAAATGTTGAGTTGCAAGCAGGTCTTGTTCCTGGCAGAAATGAGAAGGTCTTGTTAAAGCAATGAAAACTGCTGTGCTGCTCTGGTCATTACCTTGTATAGACTTGATAACGCATCTGTTTGATGTTGGAAAGTCTGGAATTTGGTCCTGAATAGGTTATCCTCATTATGTTCACTGGCTCTATGGCTTTAGATTGCACTGAGCCTAAGGATAATAATAGGTTTGCTTTGCAGCCATTGCTGAACACCGACATTACTAGCGGTGACAAGTAAGTTGAGCTTTCGTGAGGATTTCCTTTTCCAGCTATTTTGTACTTATTTGGTCTAGCATAGACGAGATGAGATCACCAAGCCAAGAAGCTGAATGTTTGTAACTTAATTGAGTTTTCAGGTCTTGACTGTAGTGGTGCATGGGTAATATCAAGCCCTGACCTCGACAGTTGTTGACATGGTCTTCCCAGTGCCAGAGATGACACCATTTGTTTGCCACTCTCCAATTTTGTATATATCTGACGGCAGTAATTTCAGCATCACTTGTTTCTGATCTGGAAGTTAACGGCTCTACAAAATGGTATCAATAGCAGAGAAAAGCTCCTTAATATCCACCATGTCATTGTTGAAGCTGAAAAACAAGTCATGCCATATAAAATACCACATTCAACCTCCTGAATAGGTTTGGGATAAAACAGACATCTGCTTAATATGGTTTACACCCTCTGAAGAAAGTTCACACTGAAGTGAGTATCTCAACAGGTTGACCATATCAGAGGCGGTCGAGGAGGACAAAGAGCGATAATGTACCACAGTCACAGTCGGTCATGATTTCGTGGGGCCATTTTGGTGCTGTGGCAGGGCGGAAAGCCAATTGGAAGAATTCAAAAGGGAGTTGCAGAAAAGATGGGTATGGATTTGGGAGGTGACAACATAATTAAGGACTTGAGAGGTGGAGTTTGCAGATATGGCAGTAGTTTACAAGGACAGAGAAGTTGAGGGTAAAGGGTTGAGGGTTCTTTGAGGAGGAGGATGACGACATGATAACGGTTTTTAAATGGAGGAAGACAGTGCCCTAGCACCGGGAACCATTTATAATGTCAACTAGCATGGGGGCCAGGAAGGGTTGTTGAGTGGTCAGCAGTTTCATGGGAATAGGATAAAGAGAGCAAGAGATAGTTCTCATGGATGAGATGAAATTAACTCCTGAATTGGGGGCGGTGGGTGAAATGGGAGTGAAACTAGATGGGGCTCAGGAGGAGGTTTGGCTTGGGCAAGGGGAAGAGAGGGAAGCAGCAGAGGCAGCTGAATGGATAGTCTTTATCTTGATAGCAAAGAAGTCAATGAGCTCCTCAGACTTGTTATAGGTTAGAACATAAGAAATAGGAGCAGGAGTAAGCCATCTCGAGTCTGCTTCGCCATTCAACAAGATCATGGCTGATCTTCTACCTCAACGCCATTTTCCTACACTATCCCCATATCCCTTGATGCCTTTAATATCTAGAAATCTATCAATCCCTGTTTTGAATGTACTCAATGACTGAGCCTCCACAGCCCTCTGGGTTAGAGAATTCCAAAGATTCACCACCCTCTGAATGAAGAAATTTCTCCTCATCTCAGTCCTAAATGGCCTATCCCTTATTCTGAGACTGTGACCCCTGGTTCTAGACTGCCCAGCCAGGGGAAACATCCTCCTTGCATCTACCCTGTTGAGCACTAATTTTGTATGTTTCAATGAGATCACCTCTCATTCTTCCAAACTCTAGAGAATACAGGCCTCGTCTACTCAATCTCTCCTCATACAACAATCCCGCCATCCCAGGAATCAGTCTGGTTAACCTTCGTTGCACTCCCTCTATGACAAGCATATCCTTTCTTAAGTAAGGAGACCAAAATTGTACACAATACTCCAGGTGCGGTCTTGCCAAGGCCCTATATAATTGCAGTAAGACATCTTTACTCCTGTACTCTCATCCTCTTGTAATAAAGACCAATGTACCATTTGCCTTCCTAATTGCTTGCTGCACCTGCATGTTAGCTTTCAGTGACTCATGTACAAGGACACCCAGGTCCCTTTGAGCATCATCATTTCCCAATCTCTCTCCATTTAAAAAATACTCTGCATTTCTGTTTTTCCTACCAAAGTGGATAGCTTCACCATTTTTCCACGTTATATTCCATCTGCTATGTTCTTGCCCACTCACTTAACCTGTCTTTATCCCCTTGACGCCTCTTTGCATCCTCCTCACAACTCACATTCCCACCTAGTTTTGTGTTATCAGCAAACTTGGAAATATTACATTTGGTCCCCTCATCCAAATCATTGATCTAAATTGTGAATAGCTGAGACCCAAGCACCAATCCCTGTGGTACCCCACTAGTCACAGTCTGCCAACCTGAAAAAGATCCATTTATTCCTACTCTTTGTTTTTTGTTTGTTAACCAATTCTCAATCCATGCCAGTATATTATCCCCCAATTCCATGTGCTCCAACTTTGTTCACCAACCTCCTGTGGGGGACCTTTATCGAAAGCCTTCTGAAAATCCAAATACACCACATCCACTGGTTCCCCCTTATCTATTCTACTAGTTACATCCTCAAAGAACTCCAGTAGTTTTGTCAAACATGATTTCCCTTTCATAAATCCATGTTGACTCTGCCAAATCCTATTATTTTCTAAGTGTCCTGTTATCACATCCTTTATAATAGATTCTAGCATTTTCCCTACTACTGATGTCAGGCTGACAGGTCTGTAGTTCCCAGTTTTCTCTCCCTCCTTTCTTAAATAATAGAGTTACATTTGCCACTCTCCAATCTGCACGAACCATTCCAGAATCTATAGCATTTTGGAAGATGACAACCAATGCATCCACTATCTCCAGCCACTTCTTTCAAAACTCTGGGATGTAGATCATCAGGTCCTTGGGATTTATTGACTTTCAGTCCCATTAATTTCTCTAGTACTATATTTTTTTTACTAATAATTTCTTTAGTTCCCTTTTTCTCACCAGAACCTTGGTTCTCTAATATTTCTGGAAGGTTTTTTGTGTCTTCTTCCGTGAAGACAGACAGAAAGCATTTGTTTAATTTCTCTGCCATTTCCTTATTCCTCATTATAAATTGTCTGTAAGGGACCCACATTTGTCTTTGTTAGTCCTTTCCTTTTTACATACTTATAGAAGCTTTTACATTTATGTTTCTCGCTAGTTTACTCTCATTCTATTTTCCCTTTCTTTATCAATTTCTTGGTCCTCCTTTGCTGAATTCTAAAGCTTACTGCTTTTTCTGGCAACTTTATATGCCTCTTCCTTTGATTTAATACTATCTTTAATTTCTTTTGTTAGCCACGGTTGGACCACTCTTCCTGTTGGTTTTTGTGCCTTAAAGAAATATATATTTGTTGCAGATTATGTATTAATTCTTTAAATGCCAGCCATTGCCTGTCTACCATCATACCTTTTTAATGTAATTCCCCAATCAATCATAGCCAACTTGCGCCTCATACCTAGTTTCGGATTGAACTACATCACTTTCAAACTTAATGAAGAATTCTATCCTCATATGGTCACTTTTCCCTAAGGGCTTCTTTACAACAAGATTTATTAATTAACCCTTTCTCATTGCACAATACTAGATCTAAAATAGCCTGTTCCCTATTTGGTTCCTCAACATACTGATCTAGAAAGCCATCTCGATTTGTTTAATCGGGTTGCTATCCTTTGGCACTTCTGCTACCCACTTGTTCTGGGTTGGTCAACAGCTATGGCTTAGCTGTAGAGGTGCAGCAGGTGATAATTTTCTTCAAGACAACAGGTATAGAGGTTGGCCCCAATAGTAACATATTTGGCTGTCTTTCATCAGTCCTTGTAGCATTTTTAGAAATTGGGCAGTTTAAAACAATTCTTGGAATTATATCTGCTGAACCATGATGGAACTGTTTAATATTAGGACTTGGTTATGGAAATGGGCTTACCTGTTGCTTGACGTTCCAATTTTTTGGGTAATCTCCATTAAAGTGGAGCTGCCGGTCTTAGTTACTTGCATTTTTCAGCACTAAATCTGTCAAATCAAGTCTGGGTCTTTTGATGGAGATGAGCTGCCATTCTGAGGTAGCAGCTTCCTGCTTACGGCTATTCCAGTTAGTTAGGTCACACAGCATTATGTTCTTTTTAAGTTACCATTGCAAGGTTGCCCATTCATACACCGATAGTCAAATGTGATAGCTGTTGCTTCCTTTCTTTACTGGATCACTTTATATGGTGCTTTTACTTTTAGAATTGTAGAAAATTTACGGCACAGAAGGGGGCCATTCGGCCCATCGTGTCCGCGCCGACCGAAAATAAGCCACCCAGCCTAATCCCACTTTCCAGCACTTGGTCCATAGCCTTGTAGGTTATGACACTTTAGGTATATTTAGTTTGGATCACAGGAGAGCAATGATTGTGTAACTCAGCAGAATCTTGCAATTCGAACTACAGATGATATAAATGAGTGCCCAAAAAAGACTTAAATTTATCTTGTGCCTCATCTTTCTGAAACATCTGTGCTTCACATTCAGTGAATTACTTTTAAATGCAGTGACTGTTATGCACACAGACTACAATGAGATGAATGACCAGTTAATCTGTTTTTGATGAGGTTGTTTGAGGGAGGAATGTTGGTCAGGAAACCAGGCGAATTTCCTGTTGTTTTGAGTAATATTATGAAGTATTTAACATCCACCTAAACAGACAGTTGAGGGCTTTATTCACCCTCTCATCTGTAGGATGGCCATTCCCATAATGCCAAACTACCTCACTGCTACATTGGAGTGTTAGCTTAGATTATGCTCAAATGCTGGAGTTGGGTGTGGAACCCATAACTTTCTGACACACATGAGAACGCTACCAACTGAATCAAGCTGACTCGTTTTCACGAACAAAATATTCCACTTACCAAATAGTTCCCAGTAAAGCTTAATTTCTGAGTTCAGAGGCATTGTGTACGAGTGCATTCTCATTCGCTGCTAAAACTTTTCAAGAACAATTTCTCTTCTTCCTCAGCCCCTAACAAAAAAATGTAATTGAAAAATACTCAAGAATCATATGTGGATTGACAAAAAATGCTAATTCCGTCATCTTTGAGTTAAAGGAATGTAAAACTTACTGTAGTAAACAAAGTACTACTGTTTGCATGAAGGCTAGCCATTGATCAGAATGTAACCTGAATGCATGCAGCATGTGTCCAATTTATGCACTCATTATTGACTTGCATGCTCAACTGACATGCAACTTGCTATCACTGTGCCAAAGATTATACAGTTTGAAATAGTTTGAGTTATTTAGGGGAGGAACTCTTGATTGCTGTTTTGAGCACATGCTACAGAAAATGTTTGAGGAAATATTCGATTTAAGAGTTCTGATTGATTAACATGTATGCTGGTATTTTCAGGATCTTCCAACATCAAGTATTCCAGTGTTAGTTTATCAAATGAAGTGAAGCTTATTGGCCACTATTAAACTGCCAGTCTATTATGTTTTCTTGGTATGTATTTAAGTGGTGCTCATACTGTTTTTTTCCCTCTTCTGCCACAGAAGCGCACCAGCTTCTCCAAGCCACCCTGGTGTGTTTTCATCCCACTCCAGTGGTGTGCAAACCCCAGAGAGTCTGTCCAGGGAAGGTTCTCCAGTCCCCACAGATCATGAATCTAGCACTGTGCAACCTAAGTTAGCAGTAATACAAGAGGCAAGATATGCTCAGAGTGCACCAGGTGAGTGCCCTACAAATCCAAATTTATAAGCTGATGCATTAATTATTAAGCCGTTGTTGAGAAGGGGATGTTTTTATTTTATGCTGTGGAAATCTTTTACTTGTTAATCCAGTTTGAAACAGCTTTTTCCTGTGTTTAATTATGACTTGAACCAGATTTTAATTCTTGTTGTGGTTGTAACACATGACCTGTTGCATATTTGTTGAGCTGAAACCCCTAGTCATCAAAATGATAAAATGACTGACATGAGCTGCAATCTATGAAAATGTTGAAAATAAATTAAATTTCCTTTTTATTTCACAAATGAATTAAAGTCAAGTAGTAAAATCTGCATTTCATATTCTATGATTAAAGAAATTATGCTAGGTAAAACTGAGCATCTTATTTGTTTTGATAGTGGGTTCGCAATGGTTTTGTAATGGAGGTTTGTTAGAGTCTTGTTAAATCACGGAATCACATGGTCACATCCATTAATTATCCTAACCAATACCCCTCAAATCAAAATTGTAAACGTTTGCTACTTGCTTCAAAATCCAGTACTCGATCTTAAAAGGGAATTAAATTCCTCCTCAACACTGGTCGTCAATTCTTTCATTGCATCAGAAAAGCTTCAATCTACATTTCAACAAAACAGTTGAATTTAAACTTGATTCCAGTATCCAAGGCTGTGCCTACCACCACCCCCTCCCCCCCCCCCCCCCCCCCCCCCCCGCCACAAACAAAAAAATAAAGGTTTGTATGTATGCTGAAGTTCTGTTCTCCTTTGGTCCAGACTTTGGGTAACTGAAGCATTTGCAGGAAGTAGATATACTCAGACAAATCCAGAAAGTCAAAAAATTTGGACTTATTTGTTCCCAGCCCTTCTTGAAATAATTCTTTTTTGTATGGTTACTGAATCAATAAAATGTCACCAACTGGAAGATCTGTTGAGAGGAAATTATGTTCATTTTAAGGAACTGCAGAAGAAATGTGACTTTTTAAAAAATGTATTAACCAAGTACTTATAGCTCAGTTACGTAGAATCATGGAATCTTACAGCTCAGGAGGCTGCCATTCAGCCCATCTTGCCTGTATCAGCTCTTTGAAAAAACTATCCAATTAGTCCCACTCCCCTGCTCTTTCCCCATAGCCCTACAACTTTCTCCCCTTCAAGTATTTATCCAATTCCCTTTTGAAAATTACTATTGAATCTGCTTCCATACTTTCAGGCAGTTCATTCCAGATTATAACAATTGGCTGTGTAACAAAATGTCTCCTCATCTCCCCTCTGGTTCTAAGAACGACAATAATGACGAGGACATGATCTAGCAAAACGCAGAAATAGGGAATGGAGAGGCATGGTTCCAGATTCGCATCCTAGATCTTCTAGAATTCTTTCTAAGAAAAATAGGCCACTGTTCCACAATGAGTGTTGGAAGTGTGTGCTTTGCTGCAGTCACTGGAGAATGGTAAAGTGAAGAGAGCACAAAGTCCTTGGTAGAGGATGTTGGGATTCACAACTGTCTTGTGGAAATGTACTCTAGTTGACAGATCACTCAGCCACTTCTGAGTACTAGCTTCAGGCTCATAAAATGCGAAATCTTATGTGGTCATATCACTCCAGGCGGGTTATTTAAGATGGAAGTACCGCCTCTCAGCAAATGCTGGAAAGATGTAAGGCAGGAGGTGAATTGCTGCTTGTCATATGGAATGACTTTTGCTTGTCTCAATTCTGAGTGTAATTCAGGTAATCAGATCTTATGCTTATGAGGTAGTGGGGCTCCCCTAATGCAAAGTTCTCTTCATGGCAACTTTCTCTTCCTCCTACAAAACTTGTGTTTTGTGATGTGAAGCTTTATTTTGTTGGGGTAGTCACTATGTTGTCATCTGATCAGCATTCCTGCATACTTGCCCACTGGGCTCAGTTACTGAAGAAGTAATTTGCTGGACTTGCTTTTGAGTCAGATGTTAAGTGGTTTATGGCTTCATTGAGCGCTCTAAGGTTTTTTGTACAAAAGTAAAACTTAGTATTTGTGTGGGCAGTGGGTCTTACCTTGATCATGAATTGGGATTTCCTTGACCTGTAAGTAAATGACACAATAAGGTGTTGGATTCATATAGCACTGCTGCCACTGGTCAATTTTAGGCACTGGTGCTTCTTTATCAATATTCTTAGTGGATCTCTGGACATTTTTCCAACTTGCAACATTTGATGACCATAGAATCTAGTCAGTGGTTCATTATTAGTACACAAATTATGGGGACTACTGCATTCCATATCATAGAATCATAGAATGGAGGGAGGCCATTTGGCCCATCAAGTCTGCACCGGCTCTATGCAAGAGCAATCCAGCTAGTCCCACTCACTGCCCTTTCCCCGTAGCCCTGCAAATTTTTTCCTTTTCAAATACTTATCCAGTTCCCTTTTGAAGGCCATGATTGAATCTACCTCCATCACCCCCTCGGGCAGTGCATTACAGATCCTAACCACTCACTGTGTAAAAAAATGTTTTCCTCATGTCACCATTGGTTCTTTTGCCAATCACCTTAAATCTGTGTCCTCTGGTTCTTGACCTTTCTGCCAATGGGAACAGTTTCTCTACTCTGTCTAGACCCTTCATGATTTTGAATACCTCTATCAAATCTCTTTGCAACCATCTCTGTTCCAAGGAGAACAACCCCAGCTTCTCCAGCCTATTCACGTAACTGAAGCCCTTCATCCCTGGAATCATTCTAGTAAATCTCTTCTGCACCCTCTCTAAGGCCTTCACATCTTTCCTGAAGTGTGGTGCCCAGAACTGGACACAATACATCACTTGTGGCTGAACCAGTGTTTTATAAAAGTTCTTCATGACTTCCATACTTTTGTACTCTGTGCCTCTATTTATAAAGCCCAGGATCCTGTATGCTTTTTTAACCGCTTTCTCAACCTGCCCTGCCACCTTCAACGATTTGTGCACATATACCCCCAGATCTCTCTGTTCCTGTACCCCTTTTAGAGTTGTGCCCTCTAGTTTATATTGCCTCTCCTCGTTCTTCCTATCGAAATGTATCACTTCGTATTTTTCCGCTAAATTTCATCTGCCACGTATCCGCTCATGCCACCAGCCTGTCTATATCCTCTTGAAGTCTATCACTATCATTCTCACTGTTCAGTACCCTTCCAAGTTTTGTGTCATCTGCAAATTTTGAAATTGTGCCATGTACACCCAAGTCCAAGTCATTAATATATATCAAGAATATATATGCTTACATTTTTTGTTGGTAGTGGGAGGGAACTTGGTTTGGGCCTGAGCCCATCATTACCGATGCTTTGAGTCCGTAGATAATGCCTTTTCTGGTCAGAAGTAAATGCATTTTGATCTGTATAGATAATTTTGAACATAATGTGTACAAAGGGGAAATTGTAGCATACTCTCACAGAGATAGGTGTTTGATATAAAACTTAACCTTGACATTTAGAATGTTGGCGAATGCCCATAGTTAGTTTAGAACTTCATTTGAAGAATGATGGCTGTACCTTACTTAGTAAGTAATCTATGAAAGTGTTAAAAATTTCATTAATCTTAACGAACACTAGAATTATGTAATGACTTGTGTCATTAATCAAAACGCCAAATGTATAGAGTTTATCAAAAAGGATGCAAAAGTATTTCAAATTTAATGAAAAATACACCTCCTCTCTTGGTACAGAGTGGAAAGCATACAAGGCCTTTGTTAGAGGAAGGATAATATATTAATCACCCACGCAGAAAAAGGTGAGCAAGGCTAAGTTAGATCAGTTAGAAAATACTTCAACAAAGCTTAAGCTGCAGTATGCCAACAATCATGATATACAGATTGTGAAAATAATACTAACTGAACGTTTAACTGCTGCAAAATTGGAATTTGTCCTCTACCATACATGATCTGGATCAGTGGTTTTCAAACTTTTCTGTGGGTGAGGGAGAAATCCCTGCAAATATTGACACAGCCATGGTGAGCCCCTGCCCTAACTTCTGAATATGTTTCAGCTGCCCAAAGGAAAAAGTCCTATCATTGCAGAGTTTTTTATTAGCACACAGCAACATAAACAATGTGCTAATAAGTCAACATTTTCAAACAAACACAAAATATAGAGGGACGAATTCTCAAGAAGCACTGACCTTGGTGAATGGTATTCATAGTCCCTGTGGGATCCTACCGTGGACCCCAATTTGAAAACCTATGGTCTAGATGTTATGAATGTAGAGGGGAAAAAAAAGTTCAAAATGGCACTAAAGCAAATCTATGTATTGAGGAAAGGTGGAGTCAAGAGATCCCTTCACGTAATTTTTTTTTAAGTTGCAATATTCTTTCCTTCTTGGCCTCGGGTGACCTTTTTCCAGCTGAAAGAGGTTTACAAGAGTGATGAGGGGCAGCACCCCCTCTAATTTATTATTCACATTTCTCTTAGTAGGTGGTTGTTCATACTTCCCCTGTCCTGCGGCTTTTCAGGAAACTTACCTCCAGAAGCCTACAAGTCTATGGCTTCTGCTGCTATAAATGGGACGGTGTAGAGGGGTTAGGCAAGAGTACTCTTTATCCCACTCTGTCATCAATATTGCTGCAGTTGCTATGGTACTCCATAAATAAACATATTTTTGGGATAGTATTGGTGTAAAAGTACATGTTTTTATATAAAGTATCTTGCTGGTAATAAATGGGTCAGTCAGTACTACACTAAGCTGCTATATTTGCTTAGATGGCATCCCGTTTAAAAACCTTGAAATAAGTATCACAGCTGATTATTCCCAAATAAACTTTGAGGCAGTTTAGATTTCACCTGGAAAGATGCTGTTGGTTACTGCTTTCCTTTGAGCAGATTTGATGTCTTTAAAAATAAATGCAGTTCCCAGATTCAACTTTGGTATTGGCATGATCAGCTTCCTAAGCTTGGAGAGATTCAGTCAACTCAAAAGCCATCAAAACCTGCTCAAGCTGTATGGGGAAAGGATTATATTTGCTGTTTCTAATTTTATATTCTTACTGTCAAGACTTCAAATTCTGGGAAGTACACGATTTGGAGGAACTAGATATAATGAAACACCTTCATAAATGTACTGGATAGGTACAGTTGGGTCCAATCAAATCTGGTGGTGATTTACTTTGTCTTCTCTCCATACCACAGACTTAACCTAACCCTAATGCAGCCTTCTAACTTTCTCAATGTATTCTTGACATATTATAACATAAGAACTTAAGAAATAAAAGCAGGAGTAGGTCATACAGCCCCTCAAGCCTGCTCCACCATTCAATACGATCATGGCTGATCTTCGACCTCAATTCCCCTCTCCCGCCTGATGCCCATATCCCTTGATTCCCTAGAGTCCACAAATCTATTGATCTCAGCCTTGAATACACTCAATGACTGAGGATCCACAGCCCTCTGAGGTAGAGAATTCCAAAGATTCACAACCCTCTGAGTGAAGAAATTCCTCCTCATCTCAGTCCTGAATGGCCGACCCCTTGTGCTGAGACTCTCCTGCCAAGGGAAACAGCTTCTACCCTGTCAAGCCCTCTTGGAATCTTATATGTTTCAATTCATCTAAACTTGAGAGTATAGGCCAATTCTACTCAATCTCTCACAGGATAACCCTCTCATCCCAGGAATTAATCTAGTGAACCTTCATTGCACCGCCTCTATCCTTAGATAAGGAGACCAAAACTGTACACAGTATTCCAGGTGTGGTCCCACCAAAGCCTGTACGATTGCAGCAAGACTTCCTTACTCTTGCACTCCAAGCCCCTTGCAATAAAGGCCAACATACCATTTGCCTTCCTAATTGCTTGCTGTACCTGCACGTTAACTTTGTTTTGTGTACAACGACTCCCAAATCTCTCTGAACACCAACATTTAATAGTTTCTCACCATTTAAAAAATACTGTTTTTCTGTTCTTCCTCCCAAAGTGACTAACCTCACATTTCCCCACATTATACTCTGTCTGCCATCTTCATGCCCACTCACTTAACCTGTCTATATCCCTTTGCAGACTCTTCGTGTTCTCCTCACAGCTTATTTTCCCACCTAGCTCAAAAAACGCTAATAAATTTGTCAAACATGATTTCCCTTTCATAAAACCATGTTGACTCTGCCTAATCATGTTATGATTTTCTAAGTGTCCTGTTACCATGTCCTTAAGAATAGATTCCAGCATTTTCCTGACTGATGATGTCAGGCTAACTGGCCTGTAGTTCCCTGTTTTCTCTCTTCCCTCCATTTTTGAAAAGCAGTGTTACATTTGCTACCTTCCAAGCCACTGGGACCGTTCTAGAATCTGGGGAATTTTGGAAGATCACAACCAATGCATCCACTATCTCTGCAGCCACCTCTTTTAGAACCCTAGGATGTAGGCCATCAGGTCCTGGGGATTTGTTGGCTTTTAGTCCCATTAATTTCTCCAATATTTTTTCTTTACTAATATTGATTACTTTAAGTTCCTCACTCTCATTAAGCCCTTGGTTCCCCACTATTTCTGGTATGTTTTTTGTGTCGTTTGCTGTGATGACAGATACAAAATATTTGTTTAACATCTCTACCATTTCCTTATTCCCCATTATAATTTTTCCTGTCTCAGCCTCTAAGGGACTCACGTTTACTTTCGCTACTCTCTTCCTTTTTACATACTTGTAGAAGCTCTTACAATCTGTTTTTATATTTCTTGCCAGTTTACTCTTTCTATTTTCTCCCTCCATCAATTTTTTGGTCATCCTTTGCTAGATTCTAAAATTCTCCCAATCCTCAGGCTCACTACTCCTCTTGGCAACATTATACGCCTCTTCTTTTAATCTTAAACTATCCTTAACTTCTTTAGTTAGCCACGGATAGATCACTTTTCCTGCTAAGTTTTTATTCCTCAATCAAATGTATAGTCATTGAGAATTATGAAATATTTCTTTAATGTTTGCCATTGCTTATCTAATTTCCCAATCAACCATAGCCAACACACCCCTCATACCTATGTAATTGGCTTTAAGTCTCAGACTCAAGTACGTCACTCTCAAACTCAATGTGAAATTCTATCATATTATGATCACTCTTCCCCAGAGGATCCCTTACTATGAGATTACTAATTAACCCTGTCTCATTACACAAGACAAGATCTAAAATAGCCTGTTCCCTGCTTGGTTTCACGACGTATTGTTCTAGGAAACTGTCTCTCATACATTCCATGAACTCGTCCTCCAAACTACTTTTGCCAATTGGATTTGCCCAGTCTATATGAAAATTAAAGAACCCCATGATTATTGCATTACCTTTGTTACAAGCTCCTCTTATTTCTTGATTGATACTCTGTCCAACAGTATAACCACTGTTAGAGGGCCTATAAACTACTCGCACCAGTGTTTTCTGCCCCTTTTTATTTCTTATCTCCACCCATACTGATTCTACTTCCTCATCTTCTGAGTCAAGATCCTTTCTCATTACTGCCTTCATGTCATCCTTTATTAGCAGGGCTACCACCCCTCCTGTTCCATTTTGCCCGTCTTTTCAAAAAGTCAAGCACCCTGGAATATTTAGTTTCCAATCTTGGTCACCTTGCAACCGTGTCTCACTTATGGCTACCACGTCAAACCCATTTTTATCTCTCTTTGTGCGATTAATTCGTCTATCTTGTTACGAATGCTTCGTGCTTTCAGATAAAGCGCCTTTAATTTTAACTTTTTACTATTTTTCCCTGATTTGATCTTATTCACTGATGCACTATTACCGTTAAACACGGTCCCTTCCTGACAACTCTGCTTATCTTTACCCAAATCGCTACACTGCTCTATGGCCTTGACTTTTCTCTTTAGATTTATAAGTTTACCCTTACCTGAACTTTTTTTCCCCCCTTTTTTTAAGTTTAAAGCCCTATCGACTGCCCTAGTTATTCGATTTGCCTGGTTTAAGTGGAGCCCGTCTCAATGAAACAGCTCCCTCTTTTCCCAGTACTGGTACCAGTGCCCCATGAATTGAAACCCCTGTCTCCCACACCACTCTTCGGGCATTTAACTCTCTGATCTGTTTGACCCTATGCCAATTTGCACATAGCTGAGGTAGTAATCCACAGATTATTACCTTTGAGGTTCTGCTTATTAATTTGGACCCGAGCTCCTCAAACTCTCAGCAGAACCTCATTTCTAGTTCTACCTATGTCGTTGGTTCCTACTTGGACCATGACAACTGGATCCGCCCCCTCATGCTCCAAACCTTCTCCAGCCGTGAGGAGATATCCTTAACCCTGGTACTGGGCAGGCAACACAGCCTTCAGGACTCCTGGTCGTGGCTGCAGAGAAGAGTGTCTAACCCCCTGACTCTACTATCCCCTACCACTACCACATTCCTTTTTAATCCCCCCCCACATGATTGGCCTCCTGTACCATAGTGCCGTGGACAAATTGCCCATCCTTCCTGCATTCTTTGTTCTCGCCTACACAGATAACAAGTACCTTATACCTGTTGGACAAGGTCAAAGGCTGAGGCTCCTCCATCACTGCATCCTGGGTCCCCATACCTGCCTGTCTCGCAGTCACATCCTTCTGTCCCTGACCGTTGACCAAATCTAAACACTACCTAACCTAAGGGTTGTGACTGATTCCTGGATCAAAATGTCCAGATAACTCCTCCCCCTCCCTGATGCATTGCAATGTCTGCAGCTCAACAAATCTGAGCCAAAGTTCCTCGAGTTGCAGACACTGCAGATGTGGTTGTTCGGGATCTTGCTGGTCTCCACAAACTCTCATACGCTGCAGTTATGGCACACCACCTGCCCTGCCACCTCTGTCTAACCTTGTTTTATTTATTGAATTAAAGTTTTTATTCACTCACTGTTTTTAGTTTTATTAACTAATTTGTTTATCTACTTTGTTATTAATTTAATAAAGTACTAGTTATAGTTTCCCAGCTCGTAGTTTAACCCACTGCCCTAGCTTAGAGGGCAAACAAAAAACGATAATACTCACCAGCCAATCACCTACCTGCTGTCTGTGTCGTCACTTTTAGACTTTTTTTGATTTCCCAGGTCCACTCCTGCCGCTTCCGCTTTGTGTGGGCCGCTCACCTCTCACACCCAGGTCCACCCCTGCTCTCGCCACTCCCACTTTGTGTGGGCCACTCACCTCTCACACCCAGGTCCACGCCTGCTCTCGCCACTCCCGCTTTGTGTGGGCCGCTCACCTCTCACACCCAGGTCCACCCCTGCTCTCGCCACTCCCACTTTGTGTGGGCCACTCACCTCTCACACCCAGGTCCACGCCTGCTCTCGCCACTCCCGCTTTGTGTGGGCCGCTCACCTCTCGCACCCAGGTCCACGCCTGCTCTCGCCACTCCCGCTTTGTGTGGGCCGCTCACCTCTCTCACCCAGGTCCACCCCTGCTCTCGCCACTCCCGCTTTGTGTGGGCCACTCACCTCTCACACCCAGGTCCACGCCTGCTCTCGCCACTCCCGCTTTGTGTGGGCCGCTCACCTCTCGCACCCAGGTCCACGCCTGCTCTCGCCACTCCCGCTTTGTGTGGGCCGCTCACCTCTCGCACCCAGGTCCACCCCTGCTCTCGCCACTCCCGCTTTGTGTGGGCCGCTCACCTCTCTCACCCAGGTCCACCCCTGCTCTCGCCACTCCCGCTTTGTGTGGGCCGCTCACCTCTCTCACCCAGGTCCACCCCTGCTCTCGCCACTCCCGCTTTGTGTGGGCCGCTCACCTCTCACACCCAGGTCCACCCCTGCTCTCGCCACTCCCGCTTTGTGTGGGCCGCTCACCTCTCTCACCCAGGTCCACCCCTGCTCTCGCCACTCCCGCTTTGTGTGGGCCGCTCACCTCTCGCACCCAGGTCCACCCCTGCTCTCGCCACTCCCGCTTTGTGTGGGCCGCTCACCTCTCTCACCCAGGTCCACCCCTGCTCTCGCCACTCCCGCTTTGTGTGGGCCGCTCACCTCTCTCACCCAGGTCCACCCCTGCTCTCGCCACTCCCGCTTTGTGTGGGCCGCTCACCTCTCGCACCCAGGTCCACCCCTGCTCTCGCCACTCCCGCTTTGTGTGGGCCGCTCACCTCTCTCACCCAGGTCCACCCCTGCTCTCGCCACTCCCGCTTTGTGTGGGCCGCTCACCTCTCTCACCCAGGTCCACCCCTGCTCTCGCCACTCCCGCTTTGTGTGGGCCGCTCACCTCTCACACCCAGGTCCACCCCTGCTCTCGCCACTCCCGCTTTGTGTGGGCCGCTCACCTCTCTCACCCAGGTCCACCCCTGCTCTCGCCACTCCCGCTTTGTGTGGGCCGCTCACCTCTCTCACCCAGGTCCACCCCTGCTCTCGCCACTCCCGCTTTGTGTGGGCCGCTCACCTCTCACACCCAGGTCCACCCCTGCTCTCGCCACTCCCGCTTTGTGTGGGCCGCTCACCTCTCTCACCCAGGTCCACCCCTGCTCTCGCCACTCCCGCTTTGTGTGGGCCGCTCACCTCTCTCACCCAGGTCCACCCCTGCTCTCGCCACTCCCGCTTTGTGTGGGCCGCTCACCTCTCACACCCAGGTCCACCCCTGCTCTCGCCACTCCCGCTTTGTGTGGGCCGCTCACCTCACACCCAGGTCCACCCCTGCTCTCGCCACTCCCGCTTTGTGTGGGCCTCTCACACCCAGGTCCACCCCTGCTCTCGCCACTCCCGCTTTGTGTGGGCCGCTCACCTCTCACACCCAGGTCCACCCCTGCTCTCGCCACTCCCGCTTTGTGTGGGCCGCTCACCTCTCACACCCAGGTCCACGCCTGCTCTCGCCACTCCCTCTTTGTGTGGGCCGCTCACCTCGCACACCCAGGTCCACTCCTGCCGCTCTCCGCTCCCGCTTTGTCAGTGCTGTTCGCCCCTCACACCCAGGTCTACTCCAGCTTTGTGTGGGCCGCTTGCCTCACACCCAGGTGGTAATTCTACAGCATGTTTGATACCTTTTTTTAAAAAAAGCCCATTATAAAAAGACAAATATAGCTAAACATATCTCTCTCAATGTTAAGCAATAACCAAAACTTTTAGTATGCAGGATATATGTGAGTAGTATAATGGGACTGAATACAGTTGTCAGTTATGAAATGGTTTGTAGTTAATAACATATCGATGAGCATTGCACTAGATAAAATAATCCAGTTTCAATCATAAAATAAAATGAGTAGTTAGTAACAAGTGAACTTAAATTTATCTGATTGAGGGTCATTTCAAAAATGCCTTCTGTAAGAAAATTAGCATAAGTCTATTTAAAGCCGTTTTACAGGGGTTTTTTTTAGCCAAATCCACTGCTGTGTGTTTTGAGTAAGTTTATGGTGTCTGGAAAGATCATTTTAAAAAGATGTGATTTACTTTGTTGAAGACTTTGAATTCTTTATTGTATTAAAAGGTTGGGTGGTGAGGGTGTTCATCCATGGATATATTTTTATACCATGGACACACAGTTTGAATTAAAGACACATGTACAAAAAGGTTAATTGTTTTCCATTTTTTCTTATTCTCAGGATCACCGCTGTCTACTCAGCCAGTTTTAATCACTGTCCAACGCCAAATTTCACAGTCTATGAAACCTGTCACGTATACCGTGGCCACTCCTGTTACATCAACGTCCCAGCAGTCTATGTTGCAAACTGTTCATGTGGTTCATCAGATACCGGCTGTGTCTGTTACGATGGCTAATCTGGCAGCGAACAGCTACGCTGTAGCAAACCAGGCAATTGTGACACAGGCTGTGGTCAACCAGACTAAAATGGAACGGCCAGAAAATGGAGAACATAAAGAAGTGAAAGGTAAGAGGAGTTAGGATTGTCAAATGCTGCACCTTGATATAATACACCTAATCATTGCTGTGTGTTTGGGGAAGGTAATTATCAAATATGATGTATTGTGTTCAATTAGGAAGGATGTCAAGGCCTTAGAGAGGGTGCAGAAGAGATTTACTAGGGTGGTACCAGGAATGAGGGACTTCAACTATGTGGAGAAACTGGGGTTGTTCTCCTTAGAATAGAGAAGATTAAGGGGAGATTTGATGGAGTTGTTCATTATCATGAACTGCTTTGACCAGAGTAAATAAGAACTGTTTCCAGTGGCAGAAGGGTCGGTAATCAGAGGATACAGATTTAAGGTGATCGCCAAAAGAGCCAGAGGTGACATGAGGAAACACTTTTTTAGGGAGCAAGTTGTTATAATGTGGAATGCACAGCCTGAAAGGGTGGTGGAAGCAGATTCAATAGTAACTTTCAAAAGGGAATTGGATAAATACTAGCAGGGAAAAAATTTACAGTGTTATGGGGAAAGAGCAGGGGAATGGACTAATTGGATAGCTGTTTCAAAGTACTGGCACAGGCACGATGGGCTGAATGGTCTCCTGTGCTGTACCTACTATGATATGATATCCTCTCATTCTGCTGGTCCAACTTTTCAGTGACTAGTAAAACTTAAATACGAAAGCATCGTCATTTGTCAGTAATTGGGGACAGGATGTGGAGAAAGGATAAACCAGTGTAAAATGTAAGGTGGACGATTATTTACATTTAATTTTAACAGCTACACAAATTGTATTTTCAAAACTTAATGCGTAACATTCCACATCATACAACTGTCTCCCTGGTAAACATGTTATGCTGTTATAAAATTAGTTTTCATATTTGCATTCTGCACTCTCCCTCCCCAAGTAATCATAGCCGTAATGTCAGTGGAACTTGTGTAGATTAGTGCTCACGTTGCCACTGTGGTTTGTGTGTCTTTGCTATATTATAAAAAGCACAATTTTCTTGCAAGTTTATATCTAAAGCTTTTTCAGGGGAGAAGACAAAAAGCAAAACATATGGAATATACAGGAGCAGTTTCTAATACTGTCTATGAAAGGAAATGAGAACACCGTTTTACAATCCGTTACACCTAGTGATACATTGGGTACAGTTTTCAACGTGTACATTAACTGAATGCATTGTCTAAGTATCTGACCTAGAGAATTAGAAAGGCAGATTTCCTTTAAAGCTTCAATTCACCCAAATTAATCTAGGAGTGAGAATTCAGACCTCACTGGTGTACAATTCTAGAAATGAGATCATTGGACCAGGGCAGAACTTTCTTTTTAAAAGTTGTTTGGGGTTGTCGGTGTCCCCGAGTTGCCAAATCATTTTACTGTAAAAACATTTGGGAAAGAAGTTTGAAATGGAAAATTAAAAAAAACTTCTAGCATAGATGAATTAATACCTCAATAGAGGACAATAATAACTAGCACGAGTTCAAATTAATGGTATGATTGGTGCTTTGTTTCTACTTAAGGAAGTGGTAACAGGGCACTTGGAACATCATAATACGATTAGGCAGAGTCAGCATGGTTTTATGAAAGGGAAATTGTGTTTGACAAATTTATTAGAGTTTTTTGAGGATATAACTAGCAGGGTAGAAAAAGGGGAACCAGTGGATGTGGTATATTTGGATTTTCAAAAGGCATTCGATAAGGTGCCACATAAAAGGTTGTTACTCCAGAGAAGGGCTCATGGAGTTGGGGTAATATATTAACATGGATAGAGGATTGGTTACGGACAGAAAAGAGAGTTGGGATAAACGGGTCATTTTCAAGTTGGCATGCTGTAACTAGTGGGGTACCGCAGGGATCAGTGCTTGGGCCTCAACTATTTACAATCTATATTAATGACTTGGATGAAGGGACCAAGTGTAGTGTATCAAGTTTGCTGACGATACAAAGCTAGGTGGGAAAGTAAGCTGTGAGGAGGACAGAGTCTGCAAAGGGATATAAACAGGTTAAGTGAGTGGGTAAGAAGGTGGCAGATGGAGTATAATGTGGGGAAATGTGAGGTTATTCACTTTGGTAGGAAGAATAGAAAAACAGAATATTTTTTAAATGGTGAGAAACTGTTAAATGTTGGTATCCAGAGAGACTTGGGTGTCCTGGTACAAGAAACACAAAAAGTTAGCCTACAGATACAGCAAGCAATTAGGAAGGCAAATGGCATGTTGGCCTTTATTGCAAGGGGGTTGGAGTGCAAGAGTAAGGAAGTCTTACTACAATTGTTACAGGGCTTTGGTGAGACCTCACCTGAAATACTGCGTACAGTTTTGGTTTCCTTACCTGAGGAAGGATATACTTGCCTTAGAGACAGTGCAACGAAGGTTCGCTGGATTCATTCCTGGGATGAGAGGGTTGACTTATGAGGAGAGATTGAGTAGAATGGATCTATACTGTCTGGAGTTTAGAAGAATGAGAGGTGATTTCATTGAAATATATAAGATTCTGAGAGGTGGTTTCCCCTGGCTGGAGAGTCCAGAACTAAGGGGCATAGTGCCAGGATAAGGGGTCGGCCATTTAAGACTGAGATGAGGCGGCATTTCTTCACTGAGGGTTGTGAATCTTTGGAATTCTCTGCCCCAAAGGGCCGTGGATGCTGAGTCGTTGAGTATATTCAAGGCTGAGATCAGTAGATTTTTGGACTCTAGGGGAATCAAGGGATATGTGGATCTGGCAGGAAAGTGGAGTTGAGGTTGAAGATCAGCCATGATCTGACTGAAGAGCGGAGCAGGCTCAAGGGGCCGTATGTCCTGCTCCTATTTCTTATGTTCCTAGTAGAAGTGAAATTTGCCACCCTATCAAAATTTTTGTAAACACTTGCAATAAAGGAACTTACCAATATTCAGTCCAAACATGGGTTGTTGGCTGCCCCAGACGATCTATAACAATGCATTTACTAAGTGTCAATAAAATCTAAGGGATTAATACTGCTGTTAATTTCCTTTTAGGGGTAGTCGCCTCTGAAGGGTTATTGATACCCAATAAGATTGTGTGTAGACAATGTAAAACCTCTTCCAGTAAATTTAGTACAAAAACTGTTGGTTCCACATATATGTAAGGAATGGGTTGAAAGTAGATGATTTTCAATTAGATAGTTTGATATCCAACGCTTTTTTTCTTCTATTCTGTTTTGCAGTCAAAGTGGAGCCTATTCCTGCAATTGCACCAGCTTCAATAGGCACTGCTAGTCGCTTCATTCAGACTTCGCAGGGTACACCCATACAGACAGTTACTATACTACAACAGGCTCCTCTGGGCCAGCACCAGTTACCCCTTAAAGCAATTGCACAGAATGGAACGCATGTGGTGCCCATCTCCTCAGCACATGGACAAGCTAACACTGGTAATACAGTATTATATTTTTGTGTGTTCTTTGTAGGTTTAACTATACATCTCATTTCTTCAAATGTGGAATGTAAATACTTACCTACAATTAAGTGTTTTTTTAAGGTTTCTGTCGTCTTCCTTTCTCTTCCCCGCTACCCCCCCCCCCCCCCCCAAACCCCCGGATTAAGGTCAGGGAAGATATACCTTTGGGGGGATTTTACCCCCACCCCCAAGATGGTTAAAAATTGGAAACCTGCCTCCAACTTCCAGTTTTAATGGAGGCTGGTTGGGGGGGGCGGGCGACTAACCTGCTCTCCAGAGGCAGGTCCATCATTTAAATATTTTAATGAGGCTGCATGTCTCAATTTTAGCAGAGTTTTAAATTTAATGGCTGCAAGCCAGGAGTCCCAGGGCTCGGGAAACCAGGCAGCTGAAGGGAGGTGGGAATGGCCTGATCCAACAGGTAACTGTGTTTCCAGCTCTGCCTGTGGGCTAAGAGAGCAGGAGTGCTTCCCCGGCCCCTCAAGCAAAGCTGCTTACCCCTTCACGATTGGCCGGCCATCCCCCCCCACGGTGTCTCCCGCATTTTCGGGTTTCCTGGACACTACGATACCCCATCCCATAAATATCGGGGCCTTTGTTTCAATACAGGACACAATTGAACCTATCCCTAAGATTTCCATCCTCCTGTCTTGAAGGTGTAGATTCATGTTGGGCTATGGTTCCATGGGCACTTGCAATATCCCGATACATTGTCCAAGTGACCTTTCTTCATGTGGGAACCTCGACTCTGTTAGCAGATTAGTTGACCGTAGGAAAACATCGCAGCTGAGTCCAATTCTATCCTCCCCTAACATCTACATGCAGCAGGGATTAGTAGATGGGAAATCCTAGCTGACTTCTCACCTCGGATACTGAAGCCAACTGTACTGCAACAACTCCTCCTCAGCTGAGATTGATGAACTCAATACAGACCAGCAATCAAAACCTGGACCAGAGTCGGTATCACACTAGATACTGAGCCATCTTGGGAAGGGAGGGGAGGGGAAAGAAATTATCCCATTCACTTTTACATTTTAAACGAACTGGACACTTAAAATGCTTGTGTGCTTTGAGGTGCTTGTAGAGGCAGTCATGTTGAGCACACTGATTATATCATAACATGTAATGTAAACATTCTACTTGAACAGTTTAAAAACTTTGGGTTATATTAACTTGATAAACTTTCTTTCATCAGATTTTTTTGACATTAACTGAGCTGAAAATGACCTTTATAATTATGTACCAACAAACATTGACTTGCGCCTATAATAATCTACTTTTTTAAAGGCTACGGTCATGTCTCTGTTATCTTCAGGCTACTGTGTACCTGATACTGTCTGATTCAATTCTAGCTTATATTTAGCCAAAAAATTCCATAGACTGTCATCTTTTAGATGTACTTTCTACCATGCAATCCATTTTAGAGGGAAAAGAAACTTGAATTTATATAGTGCATTTCACACTTCAGGATGCCCCAAGGTACTTTCACAGCCAGAGAAGTACCTTTTTGAAGTATAGTCACCGTTGTAGAAACACACAGCAGACAGTTATACGCAGCAAGGTCCCACAAACAGTAATTAGATAAATTATCAGATAATCTGTTCCTAGTGGTGCTGATTGAGAGATAAATGTTGGCCAGGACACCGGGTGAACACCCTTGCTTTTTAAATATTGCCATAGGATCTTTACATCCACCTGAGAGGGCAGACAGCGCCTCAGGTTAATGTCTCATCTAAAAGATGGCACCTCCCAACAGTGCAGTACTCCTTCAGAACTGCACTGAAGTGTCAGCCTAGTTATATTCTCAAGTCTCTGGAGTGGGGCTTTTGGCTCAAAAGTAAGAGTGTTGTCACTGAGCCACGGTTGACACCTATTTTGAAAATATTTCCCAGAGAAATTGAATATTCAGAGTTAGAAGACTTAATTAGATTTTAACCACACTTAGTGACTATCGCAGGAACTAAATTATTTTTTTGAAATTTTGAGAACTTTGTCCACTGAATACTGGCCTAACATTTACAGTGTGCCTACATTACCTGCTATGTAACTTTGACAGAGAATGAGACAGATCTAAGTCGTTTGCCTTCCAGTTAGATGGCAGCATTCAATCTTGTCTTTTTTTTTTAAAATTACCACTTATTGATGAATTTTTAAGGTAATTAAAGAATTTATATGGCATTCACTAGGTGCACATAAAATCTCAGTTAATGTAGCATAACAGGAAGCAAAGTAATCTAGTGATCAGATTTACTGGGCAAAGCCATGCATTTAGCACCAAAAGACTGTGCTTTGACTCAGACTGAAGAGGTTTGGTTTAACCATTTAATTCACCTTGGGTCAATTGTTAACTGTAGGGAGAAGTGTTGTGCCACATCAAAGCACAAACCGATAAAATGTCATCATTGTGCACACTTTATCAAAATATTTGTGGAACAACATGTGGCTATATGTAAAAAAAAAAGTAAGACCTAATAATGCTTCATTTTATGATTCTGAATTGTGAATTCAGAAAAGGCATGATGGTAAAAAAAAATGCATATGACAAAGAACTTTTGGTGGCAGAATGCAATGACATGACTACTCAATGTGACAACTGAAGAAATCACTTACCACCATCCTACGTTTATTAGTCAAAGACTGCCAACTAAGAATGGATGATGACAGCTTTCAGTACTGATTGATGTTTTATGATCCATTTGCCTATGTGCATATGAGGCGCCAGGTGTTGGCACTGGATATGATAGTGCCTCCCACATTTTGATTTATCCCATTTAGACTACTTTTTTGGATGATGGGCAGAGAAACTTGTAAACATGCCTCATTCTTCCAAATTTACTTTTGTCTAACAGTGACTAGGCACTTCCAGAAAATATTTCGCCCCTTTGTTTTAGATTTCTCTCACCCCCTTGACTTCCTCAGCTAAAATTACAATTATTTACCTACATTCAGGCTTTTGCTAATGAAAGGGGGGGGGGGATAAAGAAAGAACTTGCATTTATACAGCGCTTTTCTCACCCCCAGGATCGCCCAAAGCACTTCACAGCCAATGAAATAACCAAACACCAGGAACTGATATAGGGACACTCTGAGGGGAATTACAGACTATGGAGCAACACATTCATATTATACTGCTACCCTTCATTCTGATCATATTTATCCCTATGATTTTAAGTATTTCATAAATTCTTTTAAGAGACTTGGATAGTTGCTCAAAAAAAGGAATATTAAAGAAATGAAGCATGAGAGTGGAATTAGACTAAATGGCTTATATGAAGAGAAACTCCAACACAGAATGTTACAGCACTGAAACAGATCATTTGGCCCCCATCAAGTCTATGATTCTATTTTTTTTAAAAAGGGGTTGGGTGAGTCTGTTTTGCACCATAACCGTAACATCTCTATCAAAATTCAAAACAAAATGAATGAGACAAGCATGCATCGTGGAATCTCTTTGAAAGTATCTGCAAATGTTTTTATTTTGGCGTGTACGTACTGAGCCAACTCAATTGCCCTCAGGATAGCCAGCCATTATTGTGTGACGCTGGTGCTGTAATAATAAGTAATAAGCAGGATCATGCTATTGGTATTTCTGGGACACTGATCTTACTCAAGTATTAAAATGCACCATTTGCAAATATATTTAGATGTAAACAAAGATCTGTGTAACTATCAACAGTCAAGCTGAAGTATCGACATTTCAAATAGGCACACTTTTCCAGCAAATCTCTGGCATCTATGCTGCTTATGTAATACTTTGGGCCATTCTTCATTCACAACTTCCTTACAATATTTGAGTAAGCCAGGGTACCAATTGGGAGAAATCGTAAAAGTGGCATCATTTCTGGCATCACTCTTGTGCTGTATATTTTTATTTAAAAGGGCTTGTTCTGTCCGATCTTTTTCTCCTGTGGCATCTTTAGACCACACCTTTTGTAGTTTCATACATCAGTGAAGTTACTGTGTTCAAGTATATTTTTCAGGAAAGCCTCAAACAGAACTGATAACCTTGTGGTTTTTTTTATTCATTCACGGGATGTGGGCGTCGCTGGCGAGGCCAGCATTTATTGCCCATCCCTAATTGCCCTTGAGAAGGTGGTGGTGAGCCGCCTTCTTGAACCGCTGCAGTCCGTGTGGTGACGGTTCTCCCACAGTGCTGTTATGACTATAATGTTGGAGCATGATCAACATCTTTCGAGTGGAAAGTCCATTTGTGAGGGTGGATCAAGGTCTGGGTCAGACAAGAGGAGGAACTAATTTGGTTCTGGTTCGAGATACCAATTTGTAGGGTGTTAGAGCAGCTCCCACACTGGTGCTGCTTCAAGGTGAAAATCTTCAAGGATATTAAGAGGGAGAATAACTGGTTCCAAAGTTGACTCTTCACAAGTCCAAATATCTCCAATCGAGCCATCTGATACATAGGCTCCTCACCACCGTATTTGCTACCAACGTGGAAGATGCGGCTTTAGTTTGTATCCGATTGAAGATCCAAGGAAGAAACTTGGTCAAATAACATGTGCAGAGGAAGATACAAGAGGACCTCTACAATATGTTCAGTTGAAAAGATTTCATGAAGTCTTGTGTCTGAAGATATCATGACTTGATAACTGCACTTACCAAAGAAGTTGCAGAATTTGATCAGCTCTTTCCTGTCATTGCAGGAGATTCCACAAGTGCAAAAAGTGAAGTTGGCTTACCTCCATGAACCTGGTAACCCTCTTGAATGTTGTACCCTTAAACCCAAAAATCCAGTCTCTGATTCCTTTTTTTGGGTAGAGGGAATTTATTCTGAAGTTGGTAGTGGATGAATCTGCCTGTTCATTGCCTTGGAGAGTATATGAATCTTATTGGAGGACATTATTTACATGGAGCACTATCATGCCACTGAGTTTAAGTCTGTTTTCCAATGAAGACCTTCATTGTCACAGATGTTACTGAAATTACACACAAGGCCCAACAGCTGGAAGACACTAATTGTAATGTTCATAATTGGATGTGAATTATCCAAATGAAGCAGAAAAATAGATTAGCTTTCCAGTAGGCTCACCTTCGTTCATTTAGTGGGAAGCATTCTCCACAAACTTGCTGACTCTTTAATCCTGGAAGTTATGTACTTAGTGACAATTTTCAAATGATAACTGTCAGTTAATGTACTTTAGAACATGTGGCTTTACTTCACCTGGGAAAAGAATTGACTGTACACAGGAGGGTTGTGCCTTTTATGCAGAATGAGAGTGAGTGAGTGAGTCACGGGACTGACCATTGATGCTCAAAGCACTTTCAAGCATTCACTTCTGTTGGTGATGCATTCCAACGCATCTCCATTATAAAATGTCTATAATCAGCCACAATCAATGTATGTTACACTACACTGTCATTACACTAAGCAAGTTGGTGCTGAGTAAAGAGAGCAGAAGTAACTAAAATCCGAATTTGCTACCTGATGTTTAAAAGATTAGACGCTTAGTTGAAATCTTAGGTTAAACAATTTAAGTTGATTATCTAATTTTCTCTTTGCTGCTTTGCTTTTAAACACAGTCACCACGCCCCCCCCTTGTGAATTCTGGGATATCCAGATAGCTGTGCTACTTCCTCTAACCTATCAACACAAAAGGATATTGCACAGCACACAGTGAATACTTTCTTGAAATGTAAACCAAAAATGATGAACTTATACAGCAGATCGGTCAGCATCTGAAAGAGAAACAATAGATCAACAATTCCAGTGTGATCTTTCATTAAAACCCAATCTTACCTGAACTTGATCATTCCCAACCTTTTAAAAATTTGTTTTAATTTCATTCATGTATTGCAAGTCAATATTAAGTATCTCATAAATGAAGCAAATTTATTTAATAGAATATGGGCATCAAATTATAACTTTAATACAAGTATTTAAAAGGGCCCTTTTAATAATTGTGGGCACATACACGTTTAAATTAGCTAACAGCATAACAATGGAACTATCAAAGAAAGCGTCATGGGAATTTACTCCTTAAGTAGGCCTATAAATATTAATTCTGTTCTGTTTTTTGCAGCTGCTGCAAGCCCATTACACATGTTGGCGACCCATGCCTCCGCATCGGCATCCCTTCCCACAAAGCGGCAAAATGGAGACCAAGGAGAGCAGCCAGAGATTAAACGTATCAAAACGGAAGATGGAGAAAGCATACTTGTTGCTGTCAAGGTGGAAGCCCCAGCTGTGGCTGCAAGTGTGCACAACAGCCAAAACTAAAGACTGGGGGATGGGGACGCCGCTTACTTTTTATCAAATGCAAGGTGCCAAATGGACAAGTCTAACTTAACATCTAGAACTTCAGAATGTGTTGACTCGTTATGGGTTATGGGGCCCTGTATGAGCGACTGTAAACTGCAGCACTGAGAAACAGGAAGCCTTAAAACACAGGAATAAATTAAAGAAACTGAACAAAATTAAAAACGTGATGCCCCTCATAAGAGGCTGTTCCTCCTGCTCAACTACCTCAGTGCTCACTGGGAAAGGGAGAGATGGGGAGGGCCACAGCTAGCCACACACATCTGACGTTCTCCATCAGATACTTACAGACTTGAGCACACCAGTGTGACGGCAGCATGGCAAGTGCTTACTGTACACCAATTACAAAAGATTGTATATTACATAAAGGGAACAAAGGTGTGGACCTATTTCCTACATCTGGCAGCTAGCCTTTAATGACCTACCTAATGCAGTTGTTAGTAAATATGCAGTATTTTGTTCATATGTGGAATTAGGATATTTTTGGGTGTATTTCATTTCTGTAGATGAAAATGGGGTCAATATCATTTCAGACCACTCCATTTATATTTCAGAAGCTTTGGAATCACAACTGTTTTCGTACGTAAATTTAATTTTATGTTCAGTGAAAATGAATGTAGTTATGTTTTTTTAAATAACCAATGGAGTGGTTAAAAGTTTACTTCAGTCTGTTTGAATCCAGATAAAGCTACTTTACACCTGCAGATTTTCATATTTTAACAGATTCCTGATGAATTTAATCAATTTTTAATTAATATGTAGTGATCAAATGCTTCGGGTTTGCATGCGTTGGGCAAGAAGACAATGTAACTGAGCCGTTACGTGACCTAAATGAACAGCTATTAATTAATTTGACCGGCGCTACACTTAACTACTGCTTATTTGCTTTCTTTGCTTATTTGTTACTTTGTGTTGACGTTGGCTATTCCTGGCTTGGTTTTGCAGGCTATACTTCAAAAGAAAAGAAAAAACACATTGTTGCAAACTGTTTATTTAAGAGGAGGAGAAAAAGACTTGCATATCTGTTCTGGGCTACTGGGACCTAGTAACTGTTGCTAAAAATCAAACTGCAGAATAAAAATCTTGTTTAAATATGATGTCCATGTAGTCAGGGTTACACATACTCAAAATGATAATGCGCACAAAATATATCATGGCATGTACAGATCTATAAAATCCATTTCCCCCCACACCCAACAGTTTAATAGTTTAATCCACAGGGTAGCTGAGCTGCACAGGCCAGGAAGGTCCCACCTTCAATCTAGGTCTGCTGAATTAGCTGACCTCAGCTGGGCACTATAACTGGTTTCATCAACCAGTTTTCTCACTCCTAATCACTATCCAGTAGACTCTGCATAATCGCTGAGAACAGGACGAGGTTCATCTGTAATGCCCCAGGGTTGAATAACCTGTCTAGGTTCATGGCCGCTTGGATGACTCAGAAAAAAAGTTATATATATTTTTGTTTGACATCAATAAAGTAGCATGATTTTATATTACATCCTTATTTAGTGATGCACACATGTATTCTATTTCAAAGTCATGTTTATGGTATTAAGGAAGTTAACAGGAAAAAATAAAGATTGAAACTTATCTAAAGTCAAAATGGAGCCTGATAGGCTAATCAGAGCTTAGCACCCATAGTTCTCAATCATTTGAATTGCTGGTTCAGGCAAGGTGACTGAAGCATTTGCTGCAAAGAATGGGTGAGAAAAATTAGCCAAACAAGCCAGGCCACTCTACTCGCTGTCTATTGTAGCACAAGAAGCTGGGTTAAGAATGGTTCACCTGCTGACTTTGTCAGGGAGTGGAAGAGCCCCTGAACCTGGAGAGAAGCAAAATACAAAGGCTGGTAGATGTACAGTAACAAAGTAAAAGGATAGTTCAAGAGGCAGTGCGATTCACTGGGTTGATAACTCAATTCATATTTAAGCTACATGTGCAATAGTACAACCTTGTTAAATTCAAGTTAGTTATGTCCTAATGAAGATGCTTTAACTTTTGTGTTGAAAAATTACTGACACCAAATTGCTGTAGGTAAGCTTTGTAGATCATCCCATCTGTGTGCACTACATTAAATATGATGCTAAATCACTGAATCTGGAAAAATGATTACAGGAATTACAGCCATTGTATTGTCCCATTTTTGCCTATATAAGTCACTGCACTTCAAAGTAATTAATCGTACGTGAAGCACTTTTGTGATGTTTGAGAGATGTGCAAAGGTGCTATATAAATGCAAATCTTTCTTCTGGCTGAAGGAAGACGGTTTTCTTTCCTTCTTTCTCTCTTTTCCGCCCCCACCCCCCCCCCACCATCGCCACACTACTACAGTCCAAAGCAACTGTGCTGTCCATGATCGGCTGTTGAGGTTATTTTAGCTTTTTGTGAATATCAATCTCACTTGATCAACCAACAGGAGGCTTACTCTTTTGAAAAATTGGACGGTAGTAGATAACATTGCTAACATTCATATCTGGCATCATTACAATTGCTTTGCTGGAGTGGCGTCTTTCTCCAGATGAGGATTGAGACCTGAAGGAATTCAGCAAATCTGAGATCAATAAGAGGGTCTGAAATCAGCATCTTGGGAGTTACACCACTAATGCCTTTTTTCCTTCCAGTAAATTTGTGAGATTAACATCAACTGGATTGAAGATTTTTGTCCATTATCCAAACTTTCTTACGAACTACATCAAGTACTTGGCTGGATACCATTAATCGGCTTGAGCTAAACTTCATTTGTTTGTCTTCACAACACAACCTTTACTGTGTTGTTAACAGTGTCTCTTGAGTATGACCGTGTAACTTTCTATACCTTTTGGAACAAAATGAAAACATTTGTCCTGTTTGCATTACAACTGAGCCTTAAAAGTTGTACAGCAAGAAGTGAGAAAATTGCAACATATTGGAACTATTCGTGTGTTTCACAATGTTTTGGGCGGGGTGGGAATTGATTTCAGTTCAATCTTTTGTATATTGGAAAGCATAAGCCATTTTATCACTGACAGGCTGCCGTGCAGATGTATTCTGTACTATACGAGGCCAGTAAAGGTATGTTTTTTGGAAAATAAGATATTGGTGCCGATATTGGTGTTGCAGGACATGTCAGCTACTGCACATCTATTTATCTCTACTAATGAGGACAACGATTTGATTGGAAAACAAAATGTCAGCTGAAATTAGCGACGTTTCAAATTCTATATCACTATATGGGAAGCAAGGAGAAAATGCGTAAAATGTATTGGCAAGACGTTTAATTGCATTTTTCTGTTGCTGTTGCATTCAGAGTATCTTTGTTTCTCTTTTATTGCAGTACACAGATTCTTAAAAAAAAATCAACAGCCACTCTAGCCAACCTTATTTTTGAAGCTTAAATTAATAGAACTTGTAGCAATGTGAAAATGGAATCGCAGTGTTGCCCTCTGTATATGGAGGTTGGACATTATGGTTGACACCTTGTATATCTTCAAAGTTCATTTCACTTTATTTTTATGGGAACGGTATGTTGTCTTCCAGTCTCCTCTCCTACCCCCCCCCCCCCCCCCCCCCCACACACACACCGTCCCGGCAACATTCCATGCTTTACCAGGCCACAAATTTGGTGATACAAGAAGTAGGAAGGTAAGAGGGAGTTTGTGCAAACTAGTCCCAGACTTTAGCAGTGTCACTCCTTAGCCTGTCAATAGATGAGCAAGAATAGTCCAGTAATGGCCCAGATGTGTGCCTAACCCTCTGCTCAATAAATCCCTTGACACTGCAGGAATTGGGAACTAAATGCCTGGTGGATCAAACTTTCAACTCATCACTCCATTACAAGCTATTGGTGTAACATACTGTGCCACTCATGGCATTCTTGGAGGTTATAATGATCATTTGTATGGGAAATAGGAAGAGGAGGGAAGGCTGCAATTGCAAATGCTGTTTTGAAATTATAGATATTGCGCATCACTGAGCCAGAATGAAGGTGGGTTTACTTTTTGTTTGGCCTTTGTTAAATCTGTTTTGGTAGTTGTTGATGCTGACACTAGGTTCTCAAAGTGGAAAAATGTTTAATTCTCCAGCCTTTACACTGGCACGTGCACACAGGTTCACAAAGAACCTTAGATTTTGGCAGGACAGGAAAGAAGTTTATCATGAACCTGTCTGTGAATAGTTGTAGTTTTCATAGGTGTACATTGTGTATATTTCATGTGGCCATTTCCTAATCACCCCTAGAGCCAGCAAAGTAAATCTTTATCTCATCTGGGCATGATTTTTAATCCATGTCTCCGAGGCAAAAGAATAGCATGCTGACTCACCTTATCCTACGGGGAAGCAAATTGAAGCCCTGAATACTTTTGCGCATCTGGTTCGCACCAATTATTTTTTGTTTTTAAAAAAAAATGTAGATTGCTGTATCTGAAACTCAGGCTGTAGGAAATGCTTCTGATGTTTCACAATGCATCTAAACAACTGGCCAATATCTTTGAACATGCACAGAAACGGTGACCGTCTAAGTATTGTGCTGATTGACTGAGGTATGCGAAAGGGATATTTAGTATTGGAGGTGAGAGGTATACTGCTCTTGAGATTTTTTTTTTCAATTTTTTTAATCTTTGTTTTCCCTGCATCATTTAGCTTTTGTCTGAGTCATGATGTGAAGATATGCTATTCTCTCACAAGGGAGGGGAAATTAAGGGATGAGTAACCTTGAGCCATTTTTACTATAGCTACTACAGAGCAGTGGTTACAGGTTACATATTTTCTGTTGTGGAATAGGAATGATATGGTAGAGGTGAAATGAAAGAGATGTATGTGCTTGCGAATGTTATTGATCCCACAACAAAACATTACACCATTGGGGACGGAGCTGGATGGTGCAATGAGATTAAGACCTTTCACCTCTGCTCTGGATTTGAATCCAGCCCAGATTGTTGTAAAGGTCAAGCATGTAACCAGTGCAAGGCAGTTTCAATCTGGTTCCTGGAGGATACAAGCCCATGGGACAACTCAGAATTTGCCACTAATGAGACCAAAACAAAGGTAGCATAGGAAAATGGAAAATGTTCTTAATGCTGAAATAGAGGAATGCTTTTGAGAGTTTACATTAAAGACACTTTATGGGAGGGGGATAGAGTAGAGGAAGTTTTACGTTGCATCCAACGCAAATTGTTCCTGACCTGTAGGTTTGTTTTGGATAATAGGATTGAAAAGTATTCATTCCACAGATATCCTTGAGCATGGGATCACTAAAAATGTGATGTTTGCATTTTACAAAATGTAAGGGGAGATAATGCCTCATTTATCTCTGTAGCTCAGTGTTATGGTTTATGCTTTAACACTGATTAGGTGCCACCTGAGAGATATTTTGTACAGAACATTAGTGTCAACCGGACTAGTAAGTCCAGCTTTGCAATTTGTGCTGTCAATCGAAGGAGATTCCTGCATGAAATACTTGATTCCGTGCTTTTCGTTTTCACCTCGCTTCAATTGATTTCTCATGACTGCTATCTGTGATGAGCGCTGTCATCTCAAAACAGCAGCAGTCTCTTTTTTAAGGATCTCTGGCACATTCTGTTGTAATCTTTTACAAGCATTGGAACAAAGCAGTCTCAAATGCAGATTAGTAAACAGATGCTGCATTTATGACATTAGGATTATGTGGCAATTCAATAGAATACTTTTCCTTGTTCAAATTTTAAAAAACACTACAACAGGCTTTAACCAAACTTTATAACTCTCATTGGGTTCCTCCCAAAAATGGGCCAGCTGTGATCAGCCCACTTCCTCTAGCAAAGCTGCATGTAGTTCCACTTCAATAACTTTTGTCTTTTTGGCAAACTGCAATTTTATCTCAAAACAGTAAATTTAGGGGAAAATATTTTTGCATGGTGAAAATGTATGTATGAGATGCCAAGTTTATGCTGTTTCCCAGTGTTTAGCAGTGGGGCAAAACAGGCATTTTAAACTACCACTGAAGGATGAATGTATTTTCATTTATTCGTTTTGGGTAGACTGGTGTTTTGACTTGAATGACTTTTTTTGCTGTGTGCTCATTTTGACTCAAGTCAAATTACCATACATTTTTGAATGCACAAGATAACTGATATATGTTCACTTTTTAAACAATTATGGGAGTATTTGTTTTCAATGAAATATCAACATAAGCAATAGCACTTGATCTTGTTTCAGAGGATTACAAAATTGTCTTAATCTTACAAGATGTCATAGATAATTAATTGCTGATGATCAAATATATGTTAAGCGTTTTGGGGGTTTAATTTCATCTGGTAGCCCACCAGTTAACACCTTTGCATAATTTTTTTAAACTCCATTGTTAACTCATTTGAAATAAACTGATGAATGACTAATAGCCCACAAAAGGAACTTTATCTGAGCACCCAAACTACCAGAGGAAATTAAGTCTATTTAGTCAACTTTCTGATGTGTATGAATTTGGACCCAACCCCTTAAAGTATAGCACTTGCAACATACTTGTAAAATACTGATCCACATATTTTCCTGGGGCTGTCACAGTTAAATGGCAGACCAATGAGTGAAAAATAAAAAGCTCTGCGTTCTCCCATTGTTTCTGTTGTAATAACGACCCAGGCATGAGCATGATTCCAATCCCCTTTAATTTGAATTGCTAATGCACAAGTTTGAATATTTGCAAGCACTCACTGGGTCTACATCAGTTTGCAAATACATATGTTGACATTCCATCCGTTTTAATGGGGTGAGGAGGAGGAATAGAATAATGGGCACAGCTCTTTGTAATATATTTCTGACCTTTACTTGGACGTAATGACGTTGGGTTACTCCAATTATCACTTTTCTTGTCCGTGCAGGTGTTGTTTCAACACTAATTCACTTCTATTACCTGCACAGTTTTGTAATGTTGTAAATGAAATGTCTCCATTTAGGTTTAAACATTTTGGGGTAGTGTAGGCTATTTTGTGTTTTTTTCCCAACTGATGACTGTTATATAATCTCTAGCACACGTTTTACATCAACTACTATTAGGTTTTCATAATGTCAGACAGCCATGATTGTTGTGTCTGACCTATTGCCGTAACTCCAAAAGCAGAGACTAAAGAGATAGAGGAGTATCTTTGAGGACAGGATGGATGACCTCAAGTAAACTCTCTACCACAGACACCAGAGCAACCCAGGGAGTTTCTCTGGAGACATACTCAATAAGTGACCCTACCTGATGGCAAGTCAAGGGGACAGAACAGTATCACCAAAAATGACGTCTGTCCTGCCTCACTCGAGACTAGGCTTCTGCTGGTTCAGCTCTATTAACCTAACAGTAAAAACTAGCTTACTTTCAGACTTGGGCAAGAGATGGAGGCAAAACTCTTAACAGCTTGCAGAGGTCATAATTGATATATCTAGGTTAAGGAAATCATTCAAAAATGCTACCCTTTACATTAAGCTATCTTCTAAAATCAGTGGTTGCAGTGTGCTTGCATTAGTTATAGAACAGAGCTCTGCCTGGCATGTCAATGTGAAGGGTAGGTTCCATGTGACGCAGAAAAAACACATTACCTTCAGTTTCCCAAACAAATGGCAAGTTTTCCAAGTAATCTAAATTGTCTGAAGAAAGATTCACGATACACTAATCATACTTGCATTTAAGGCCCCTTTGCTTTGCCAAGTGCTTTATGATGGGATTTACTTTTTTAAATTGAATTGGCTGTTACACAGGTAAACACCCCATCAACGTAGGATGAATGGTCAATTATTTTCGCAGGTAAGTCAGCATTTGTAGAGAGAAAGACACTGTCCAAAACATTAAGCTACCTTTGTAACTCTACAGATACTGACTGCCTTGTATTTCTGTTTTTGATTTGCAGTTTTATTTGTCCTGTTTTTAGGTTTTATTGGCTGAGGGAGAACTTCCTGCTCTTCAAATAGTGATGGGATCTTAATGTCCAATTGAACAGACAGACAAGATTCTGGTTTACTGTCTTGTGAAAAACAGCACTTTGACAACGAGACACAGTTTCAGCACTGCACTGCAGTATCAGCCTAGCTTATGTGCTCAAGTTAAGGCAGTATTGCTGGTTCAGTATCTCATTCAGCTCTCCGATTGCTGACTAGATTGATTCCTGTGATGAGAGGGTTGTCCTATGAGGGGAGATTAAGTAGAATGAGCCTATACTCTTAAGTTTAGAAGAATTAGAGGTGATCTCATTGAAACATATAAGATTCTGAGGGGGCTTGACTGGGTGGATGCTGAGAGGTTGTTTCCCCTGGCTGGCGAGTCTAGAACTATGGGGCAGTGTCTCAGGATAAGAGGTTGGCCATTTAAGACTGAGATGAGGTGGCATTTCTTTCGAGGTTGTAAAATTTTGGACTTTTCTACCTCCGCTGTGCATGCTGAGTCATTGAGTATATTCAAGGCTGAGATAGACAGACTTTTGGACTCTAGGAGAATCGAGGAATATGGGGATCGGGCGGGAAAGTGGATTTGAGGCCAAAGATCTGCCATGATCTTACTGAATGGCAGAGCAGGTTCGAGAGACCGTATGGCCTACTCCTGCTCCTATTTCTGATGTGAAATTTGATGTAGCTACGTTTTAGTAGCACCTTAAGTATCTACAAAGTGGAAATAGTCACAACAAACTCTTTTCGTTTTCACCTTGCTTCAACTGATTTCTCATGACTGCCATCTGTGATGAGCACTGTCATCTCAAAACAGCAGCAGTCTCTTTTTTTTTAAGGATCTCTGGCACATTAGAGCGCCGTCTTTTCAGGAAATCTATGATTGGCTTCTTGTGCATTGCAGCAATAAGGTTTTCGAGGAAATGTAACGGTATTCTAGTTGTCGTCATAAAATTTCCCCATTTATAGACCAGCATTCAATTGTTCAACTTCCACATTTAAGTGAGTTGGTTGTCATATTAACTTAGGCAGGAGTGAAGAAGGGAGAACACTGCCGTGTTGGAGCAGGGGACGAGAAGAGGAAATGCTACCATGTTCGAAGCTATTTTCACCACATTGTACTTCAGTTCTTTTTCTCCTCTTTATAGCAGTTTTTTGGTTGAAGGCACACCCAGAAAGAGTTGACTTTTTACTAGTTAATCCAGTTGTGTGTGATAATTAGGGTCTTAATTAAGTTGTATTAGCATTACAACTAAAGCATCTGTGCAAAGTAATTTTGCTTTGCACCAAAATTGCTGTGATTATAGTATAATCTAAATGTAGATTTGGGGCTTGGAACTAAGTGTGGTGAGACTTTGTAGGCAACAAACAGGTTTGGTGATAACTCTCTACTTATGTTGCAAAAGTAAATGCTCCCTTAAATATTGCTCGGGTTCATAATCTGGTCTGATATTCCAAGTTGAGTTTGGTGTAATGAGATCCCTTAGGATAGGATGCCTTACTTAATGGTTAATCCGAGCTGGGGGTCTTTTTCTCTATACAATAAGTATAGACCTGGGTCATTCCAAATAATGGTCCAAAGCCAGAGTCATATTGACACAGGCCTAGGGGATAAGACACTGGATTCCTCTGCAGTTTACACTAAAACTTAAAAGTTTTAGACATCAAATGTGACTGGTTAGCTCTGAAGTCACTGTGACACTAGAGCAATCTCCCACCATGGGAACATCTTGTTGGACTGCTTCAGCTACTGTGAATACCACAACAGTCCGTCTGCCATGGATTGATGCTTTGGTCACCAATACTAACCAAAAGCAGAGTAAGATGTCATAGCTTTGCTCCATCTAACCTGTCCATTCACTGACTCATTTTTAATCCTATCAATTCTCCCTCCGACCTCTTAAGAGAAAGTCACAGGCTACGTTTTTCATAACTCAATCCTCTAAATTCAGTTATTCACTGTGTACCCCTCTGCTGAATACTGGCCCATATACATGATATCTCCTTTGAAGTAGGGGGACCAAAACTGGACAAAATACTGCAGATGTTGTCGCATCAAGACCCCCTACAATTTTAAAATCTCTTGGTTTGTAGTTAGATTGCTTTCTATGCAGCCCATGCTTTCTTCACAATCTGAGAACATTGAGTGATGCTGTTAGTGACCTGTCCATCAATATGCTGAGATATCTTCAATACATCCAGTATGTTCCGACTGAGTACCTATTCTCTCTGCCAGATTTTAGCACTTTGCATTAACCGACATTAAACTGCATCCTACCCGCAAACTCCGCTTCTATAAATCAATAGGAATTTGTGCACACTGGTTTTCATGGTTTTCCACTGCTCCCATTTGGAATCCATCTGCTATTTAGACATCTTTGAGCTGGCTTATCTCAGTCATTTATAAAATGATAAACATCAGTGGTCTGAAAACGGATCCTTGTGACACACCACTAACAGACTTTTTAGGCTTGATGTCTTCCGATTGTGCCTATCTGGAAAACAGTATTCAGTTCTGGGAAACTCCACATCAGGAAGGATATACTGGCCTTGGTTCGAATATGTGTTCTTTCTTACTGTAATTTAGTACCGTCGCACTTGTACTTGGGTCACGTGGTGTGCATCAATCCCTCTGCTATCAGAGTGATTGATAAATACACTGGGACCGAGCAGAAGGATGCAGCACAGATTCACCAGAATGACATCAGGGCTAAAAGGGTTAAATTAAGAGGACACAGTGCATAGACTTAGGTTTGTTTTCCATTAAGTATAGAAGATAAAGGGGTGATCTAATTGAGGTGTTTAAAATGATTAAAGGATTTGATAGGGTAGATAGAAACTATTTCCTCTGGTGGGGGAGTCCACAACAAGGGGGCATAACCTTAAAATTAGAGTAAGGCTGTTTGGGAGTGATGTCAGGAAGCACTTCTTCACACACAACGTAGTGGAAATCTGGAACTCTCCCAAAAAGCTGTTGCGGTTGGGTCAATTGAAAAATTCAAAACACATAGATTTTTGTTAGGTAAGGGTATTAACAGAAATGGAACAAAGGAGTTAAGGTATAGATCAGCCATGGTCTGGTCGAATGGCGGAGCAGGCTTGAGGGGTAGAATGGCCTACTCTTTCTATTTACTACTACTACTACTTGTTGCTTTTGAAAAGCTATTCTTTCACCCAATTCAATGCCTTTCCATTTATCCCATAAACTGAAGTCGATTTTGGGGAATTGTTAAATCATTCCAACAAGATGTTCCCATGGTGTCCGATACATTTTTAAACTTCCATTGTATCACCCTTGTCCACAAGATTAGAATATAGGATTTCTTTTGATTTATCGTCAACTCCACTTGAGATAAATTGAGCAGTGTATTTGATTAGTTTTGTCAATAATAATTTTGTGTTGTCTGGAAACTTTGATGAATCATATCCAAATCCTTCTCTTTTAACCATGCAGGAGAAGGAAGCCACTTTATTGTTTGCATGTTTCCTGTTACAAAGTGCATTTATCTACAGTCCAGTATGACAAGCAGAAAAGCCAGTGCTCTGAGCAAACTAGTAATCTTACTCTCTGACAAGACAACCACAAAATGTGCATCATATATACTATGGTTTCCTGCCAACTGGCAAGTTCTAGCATTAACACCAGTGCTGGAATGTGCCAACTGGCAGGAAATCATAAGACACAAAGCACAAATCATAATTTTCAGGTGCAGAATGCTACTCTGAAAAAAATCACATCTCTTTGGATATTTGGTCCCAAACTGTTGAGATTTGAGGTGTTGATTTATATATTAACCCTTAGAAAGTTTGCTGAACTTGGAGGTGGCCTATTTCCCCAAGCTACCCAGTTTTTTTTCCAGCTCCTGCATTGTGCTGCTGAAATAATATTAGTGATAACGTAACTCAAATGTCATGATTAGCCTCATTACTGTAATATTAACACTAACTACTATAAACCTACAATAACAACAGCTACTTGCATAATATAGTACCTTTAACCGTAAAGAAATATCCCAAGGTGCTTCGCGGAGGTATAACCCAAAAAAAATGGATACTGAGCCAAATGAGATATTGGGAGGGGTAACCAAACGTTTGAAAAGTTGGGTTTTAAGGTGGATCTTAAAGGATGAGACAAAGGGATTTCCAGAGCATGGAGCCTAGGCACACTGCTGATGGTGCAGCAAGGAGGAGGGTGAATGGACAAGAAGCCAGGGTCAGAGGAAAGGGGAGTTCGGCAGGGGAGGTGTTGTGGGACTGGAGGAATTTACAGAGATGGAAGGGGTAAGACAATGAAGGGATTTAAACACAAATAGCAGAATTTTAAATTGGAGGTGTTGAAGGCCCAAGAGTCGATTGTAGTTTAGCAAGAACGGTGAGCGGGATAGATTTGGGCAGCAGAGTTATGGAGTGTGCAGAGAGTGGAGGATGGGAGGTCACCAGTACAGCATTGGAATAATCAAGTCTGGAGGTGACGAACTCATAGATCAGGGCATTAGCAGCAGATAGGAACAGGATTAGGCCATTCAACCACTTTAATTTATTCTGTCATTCTTTTATATCATTACTGATCTGTTCCTCAATTCCATTTACCCACTTTTTCTTCATATAACTTTGATATCCTTAACTAACAATAATCTATCGATCTTGGTCTTGAAAATTTCAATTAACCCACCCTCCACAGCCTTTTGGAGGAAGAATGTTCCCGATTTCCACTACTCTTTGCTTCCTGATTTCATTCCCAACTGGCCTAGCTCTAATTTTAAGATGATGACCTCCTTGTTCTGAATTACCCCCACTGGAAGAAATAGTTTCTCCCTCTCTACCCTATCAAATCCCTATAGCATTTCAAACACTTTTATTTGATCACCTTCAGCTTTTAAACTCCAGGGAATACAAATCTAGTTTATGCAACCTGCCCTCATAATTTAACCCTATGAGCCCCAGTATCATTCTGGTGAATCTGAGCTGTACCCCCTCCAAGGTCAATATATCTTAAGGTTTGGTGCCCAAAACTGAATGCAGTCCTTCAGGTAGGGTCTGAACAAGGCTCTGAACAACTGAAGCACCACTTCCTCACTTTTGTATTGCAACTCCTTTGAGATAAAGGCCAGCATTGTTAGCCTTTTTACTTTCTGTACCTGTGCACTAGCTTTTAGTAATTTGTGTACATGGATACCTAAATCCCTTTGCTCCTCCATGGCTCCTCATCTCTCACCATTAAGAAAATATTCCAATTTGTCTTTCTTGGAACCAAACCTTACAATTCCCCACATTGAACTCCATCTGCCATTGTTTTGCCCTCTCACTTAATCTCTATGTCCCTTTGTAACTTCCTGCTCCCATCTACACAACTTCCTGTGCCTCCTAATTTAGTGTAATCTGCAAATGTAGCTATGTAACTCTCTCTTCCTTCATCCATGTCATTTAATATATAAATGGTCAAAAGCTGAGTCCCCTAGGGCATAGCACTTGTCACATTCTCCTAATCGGAGAACATTCTCTTTATTCCTACTCTCTTCTACCTCCCAACCAATTACCAATCCATGTCAGAAGGTTATCTCCAATTACATGCACTTTCATTTTTGCTAATAATCTCTTGTGCAGAAACTTATCAAATCCCTTCTGAACGTCCATATCGACAACATTCATACACAATCTGCTTTCCACCATGCCAGTGACTTTTTTTTAAAAGAAAAAAATAATAACTTAGATTATTCAGACATGACCTACCCTTCACATCCATACTAACGCTCTTTGATCAGCTCATACTTCTCTGGTCACTCTGTCCCTGATGATGGATTTCAGTAACTTCCCCAGAACTGATGTTAAATTGATAGGCTGAGGTACAGGTGGAGGTGGGAAAAGTGGAAGTCAGCTGTCTTTGTGAAGGCAAGGATATGGGGGCAGAAGTTCAGCTCAGTGTCTAATAGGATGGCAATGTTACAAACAGTCTGGTTCAGCTTGCAGTGGCCAGGGAGAGATGGAGTTGGTAACAAAGGCATGGAGTTTCTGTCAGGGCTTGAAGATGATGGCTGCATTCTTTACAATGTTTAGCTGGAGCAATTTGCAGATCATCCAAGACTGAATGTCGAACAAGCAGCCTGGCACTATAGAGGCATTGGAGGTGTTGAGAGATGCAAATGAGATGTAGAGCAGAGTACTATCAGCGTACATGTGGGAGTTGATCCTATGTTTTTGGATGATATTGGCAAGGGCAGACCGAGGAAGAGGAGAGAGGGCTGAGGATTGATGTTTGATGACACAGCGGGGATGGGAAGATAAGCCATTGCTGGAGATGCTCTGACTACAATTGGATAAGGAAGAGTGGAACCAAATGAGGGCAGTCCCATTGAGTTGGACAATGGAGGAGAGGCATGAGAGAAAAATGGTGTGGTCAACTATGTCAAAGGTTGCAGAGGGATGAGTAGGCGTAATGCATGGTGGTCACAATCACAGAGCATGTCATTTATGATTTTGGTTAAGGCCATTTTCATGTTCTGGGAGGATGGAAACCTGATTGAAGATATTCCAGCAGGGAGTTGTAGGAAAGCTGAGCATAGATTTAGGAGGTGACATGTTCAAGGAGTTCAGAGAGGAAAGGGAGGTTGGAGATGGGGATGTAGTTTGCATTTTTAGAATAAGAGGGTGATGAGGGCAGTTTTGAAAGGGAGGGAGCAGCACCAGAGAAGAGGGAACAGTTTACAATATCAGCTAGGAAGGAACATTTCTGGGAAATATGGTCAAGGAGCAGGAGTGGGTCTCATGAACAAGATTATCTTAGAGACGACATGAGGGGAGAGGGGAGAAACTACTAAGAGATGCGGGTCAAGGGCTGGGACACAGGAAGACTGGGGAGAGGTTTGGCTTGGTCGGCAAGAGGAAGTGGGGGGGGGGGGGGGGAAATCAGGAAAGGTAGCAGAATGGATGGTCTTATGACAAAGACTGTGAACTCCTCGCATTTGTTGAGGATGGAAGGACCAGGGAACAGAGGTTTAAGGAGACAGTTAGTAGTAAAATTCTGCAGAATGATGCTGAAGTAGTGGGTGCTCTTGGCAGAGGAGATTGAAGTGAGATGGCACTTGATGTGGTCTAGCCAGATCTGGTGTTAGATGGCTCATCCAGTTCTGCATCAGATACACTCATGCCTGCATCACTTGTACTTGAGGGAGCTAAGTTGGGGTAATGACTGGGATAGGAGAGAGTAAAAGTTTTGCTGGGGACAAGGGCATCAAAGATAGAGGTAAGGAAGTGGTTGAGCAAATCAACAGCTGCAGGAGTATCTTGGCAAATGGAGGGCTAAAGGTTACGCAGTTGGGAATTTGAATGTGCAGTCGTAAGTGACTTTGGGAAATATTTTTTTTCTGGGGCCGATATAGGATGAAATTGGGTGGGTAGGGGGATTTGAGTGGAGAAGGATACAAGGAAGTGGTCATTGATAGCCTTATCAGTGATAGAGACCATAAGCATAGAGTCCACAGGAGATAGCAAGATCAAGGGGGTTGTTGTGAATAGGGGTTGCAGAGTTTATATGGAGAGGATAGGTTTAGAGGACAGGAGGGCAGTTAATTCAGGGAAGAGAGGGCAAGGCGGGGGCTGAGATGGAGATTGTAATTACCAAGGATGAGGCATCACTCAGTGCAGAGGCTGAGGGAGGATGTCTTAGCAAAAAACACTGCGAGTGTCCAGAACAAATTAGAGATGCTCTGGGGTGCTATCAGAAAGCACTTCTTCACACAAAAGGTAGTGGAAATCTGGACCACTTTCCCCAAAAAGCTGTTATGGTTAGATCAATTGAAAATTTCAAAACTGAGATTGATAGATTTTTGTTACGTAAGGGTATTAAGGGTTACAGAACCAAGACAGGTAGATGGAGTTAAGATACAAAGCAGCCATGATCCAACTGAATGGTAGAACAGGTTCGATGGGCTGAATGGCCTACTCCTGTTCCTATGTTCCTATATTCCGAAACTAACACACACACACACATATATATATATAAATATGAACACTTTACCTACGCTTACCCAGTTATTCCCTATTTCCTGTGCTTTATTATTCTCTTGCTGTCCTATTTTACTTACATTTTTTTCCACTGGAGTTTAAATATTGGATTACCTTTATTCTTCTGTCTAGCTGCTCTCACCATCCATTTTTGGAGATAAAAGAAACATTCTAAAGGTTAGTTTTCCAGTCACCAAAATGGTGATCATTTCTGAAGATTGACATTATATTGGCAATGTGACCAGGTCAATCTTTGACATGGAAATCTCATCAAGACCAGGAAGTAGTTGCCATTGATGAACACTCCATAGAGCAACTGTGCCTGGACAAATAAAATTTGTGGTGCTCAGTGTTAAAATTCATCTGGTATTCCTTAGCTCAGCTGCTTGTTTGGGTTAGAGCTGTTTTTTTACTGTTTATTCTTATCAAGTTATGTGGTCAGCTGACAAATATATCAGCAAATAACCCACCTTTAAGCCACTTCTAAATAACAAGGGCCCAGTAAAAGCCCCTTTAAAACTAGCTGCTACCTCCCAATAAAGTTTGATCAGTCCCTTCTGTTTCCTATTTCAAGAACAGTTTACAATACAGCTAACAATACCCCTAATACACAATTAAGCCCATGAGCCTTCTGAAAATGGAGGGAAATTATATCCATTGAATAGCCATCATCTACTAAATTGTCCTACATAACAGTGACTACACTTCAAAAGTCATTAATTGGCAACAAATGCTTTGTCTATTCAGTAATTGCAAGTTCTTATTTCAGTTACCTGCTTAAAAGAATTCCAGCAGATTAGTGAAAAAGGAGCTTTTAGTTTCCAGTCCACATATTGTTTAGCTGAACAATGATCAGGCTGGAAATTGCTTGTAAAATAACAGTGAGCCTATCAGTGTTCACAGTTATTAATGGGCAAATAGAAGAGCAAGTTCCGGCGACTACACATGCAGTTAAATGCGGAAATCTGGAACGTGCTCTTCCTGATTCATCCGTGATGTGAAAGCTTCACGTTAAAGGGACCTCGCTGGCTACAATCAATGGACCAGTGTGAACTTGCTCTCTTGCCCAGCTGGAAACTAACTAATCTCACCACAAAAAAGGTACGGAGTTTTTTTTTTATAAGGTCTAAACTAAATTTTAACGGAGTGGTAGGTATTAATGACTTCCAAACAGCCTCTCTGGCATTTAAAATTAACTTTCCAAAATGTGGAGTCTCGTATTACTCCTGATTTTAATAATTTTTGGACATTTAAAAAAAGTTAATTTTTCTTTACATTTTCTTTGTCTCTTTTATCTCAAGTCTTTTAATCTTACCCTTACTTTAATCTCATTTTATAGTACATTCACTTCCTGGTTTTCCATCTGCATGGTTTGTCAGAGTTTCACTTCCTGGCTCTCACAGCGTGGCCTGCTTCAAGCTGATTGTTTGAGGGGACATCGAGCTCCTTTCCCCACTCACACAGCCCGGGAAAGAACGCTGCAGTTTTTTGAACTCTAATTTCAAGGAACGCAGTAACTTAGTGTATGAATTTAAATCTTATGAGCAGCGAGCACTATTGGTTCACTGCTCTGGAGCAATTTACGGGTCGATTAACTCCCATACAATCCTCTTGGATATTTTCCCCAATACCGATGTTGGACTAGCTGGTCTAGAATGTCTAGACATATGGCTCACTTTTGTTTTTGGATAGCAGGATGCAGAGACACATTTAATGCATTGAGGATTTTTTTTGATAACATACTTCGATTTCTATTTTTTATAGAATTTAACCAGTCTTAATTTGGTGACAACAATGTGAACAATTCTAACACATCACCATTTTCTGATCTGCTATAGTCTTTTTCAATATATTCCTTAAAGAAACTTTGTCTTTAACATGCTGTCTACTCTGACCTTTAATCGCTCTTGCTATTTTCTACAATCTGCCCTTCTAGTGCCGCCTTACCTCAGACCTCTCTTAGTTAACCGCCGATGACTTTCGTATAGGTCCACTTAACACTAAGTTCATTGTATCTTTTAAACTGTGTTCAGAAGTCTTCAAGAATATTTTCTTCCATATTGGGATAAGAGAAGCTGCAGGTTCAATTGGGAGTAAACTCTTACCATGTTTTCCCATTGGCCTAATGTCTTTAACCAGAAAACTCATGTTTGCAGTGGCAGCTTTTATTTTACTCTGACACCTTTTTATGTTTTTCTGTATCTCAATTATTGACTCATTCAAGTTCCCACTCCTGTTATTTCACAGATGGCATTCCAGCAGGGCCCAAACATAATGAGCCATGGGCACCTCCACCAGGGCTTGAAAAACAAGTGAAAAGTGGCAAATATCCTGCCAAGGTATGTAATATTTCCTTTTTACTTATTGTCCATCAGTCACAATAAACATTTCTCTATAGAATCGTCTTATGCACTAGTAGCCCAATGATTTATAATTCAATTTATCTTATATGACATTATGATGTCATTAAACAGATGTAAGGCACTGGTTGATATTTTCAATAGTTTAATGTGATGTGGGTTGGTTTGGTTCTGAGGAGTGGAGTGTCCCATTATCAATTAAGGGTAGGAAATTGGAGAGAATTACAGGCCAGTAAGTTCAATTTCAGTTGCAAGGAAGACATAACATTTTATACAGGCAATTGTAAAGATACATTGGAGAATACTGCAGTTATTCAGGGTGCACAACATTCCTCACTAACATCATGAGTGAGTTTTTTTTTAAGGAAGTGACAAGGCAGTAGTTGAAGGAAGCCTGGTTGAATATTATCTACATAAACTTCCAGAAATGTTTTTGATAAAACTCCACATAAACAAGTGTCATAAATAAATGTAGAGATTATTAAGAAATAGTATAGAAGATTAGAAATTTGTTCAAATTAGAGATTGCATATAACAGGAAGGTTTATATTGGGAACTAGTGACAAGTGCAGTCCTTCGGAGCTCTGGGGTGGGTCTTGTACTAATATTATTAATGGCTGACAGAAAAAGTACTGTCAAATTTGCAAATCATTGGCAATAAAGAAATTCTTAGGGTGTAAGCTATTCCATGCATGAGTGTCAATTAGAACAGAGCAGGAAAAAGACTTGAAGTTGTGTGGACCTTTATTGCTACTTCACATTAATTAGGCACTAGAGAAAACAAATAAGGATCTTGAAAGTATCACAGTCAATAAAATACAAAACTAAAAGTAGATTACTTTTGAAATAAGGTCTAATATATTGTGTCCAGTATGGAGCATCTGGAGAAGGTGCAAAGGCAAAAAGGATGAAACCTAAACTAAAGTGTAGAAGATATAAGGCTTTGGAAAAATATGGGGCATTTAACTGATTGAGATTTGTAAAGTTATGGAACAATTGTACATTATAAAGCAAGGTAACCTGTTCAAAATTAAGTGATTTTGAGAGAAGTCCTACCTATACAATAAGAGTCTGGATATAGATGAAGATCTTTTTCTCAGTAGGACGCCACCCTCCAACAGGTTAGCACTAAGTACGAGTCGCCATCGCTCTGCTCATTGCAATCGGTCAACAGGTTTCCATTGGCGGCTGCTACAGGACCATTTGAGGGCTGGGTGTCTTTACTCTGTAGTTGCTTCACTGTTGCATTTTTTTTTGGGGGGGGGGGGGGAAAAAAAAAAAAAGAGAAATCGTGCTGTGCTGTCGGTCTCTTCTGATAGTCGTGTCAGGTACTTGTCTCGCTAAACAGCTGTCTTTTTCTGTTGTCTTAGCTCCCTGAGCTGTGGCAGCTATTTAATTGAAATTTCTTACAATCTTAAAAAGGTAAATACAGTATGGCATCTTGAACCCACAACCTTCTGACAGAGGCAAGAGTACTACTAATGAGCCAAGGCTGACACTTTCCAGTCATCTCTTCCGCTGTCTAACATTCAAATGTTATCTTGTAAATCGATGCAGAATCTACCCCTCAAACTTGGGGTATTTCCCGTGCTGACATCATTTCCATCCTGTTTCTAGGAACCCAAGATTCAGAAACTTCACGCTTCTGAGCAACTAGTTTTTGAATCTTAATGTGCTTGTGCTTTTTTGTTGAGCTATCTAGTAAAGCAATTCAACTGCCATACACTAACATTATAGATGACTGCAAACCAGGTCAAACCAGTTTTTAGGCACGGTTGACCAACAAACCTAATCAGATTGAAAAGGTGCAAAGGTGACAAGTCTAGTTAAAGTGGGATTTCTGTGTGCCACACTTACATGCCAGTGGGAATTGCAATAAAAATGGGACTACAGAAATGACTATATTAAAACAGTAATTGTGAGTTGCAGATAAACAGGTATAACAATAACTCATGCATTTACTTAATTACTTTTTTCAATCCTTATGCTATCCTGCACTATCATCCAACTAAAACCATAAATGAAGTGTTAAATGATCTTTTAGTAATTAGTACACAAAGGGTGACTAAGCATTACAACAGGTAATTGGATCATGCATTGCACTAAATGTACTTTAGTATTAAAATGTTGCATTTTTGCTGTAATAACAGACCTAATTAGCAACAACTGTTCTTGAAGCTTACTACTTATGATATTTTATTAGTGCATTGAAACATCAAATAAAATACAAAAATGAATGACATGGGGCAAAGTTAATGTACATGTGAAAAAATTTAATACAATTAAACATTTTTAGTAAAAAGGACACAACTGTGAGCTTTTTTCATTAACAGAATTTACACACACCTGTATGTACATCATTTTTACTTGATTTTAATTTACAGCACAGATTTCAGAAGTGATTGAACAGAGGTGCTCAAAACACTAGTAAATATTAATAAAGGAAGGTGCATTATGAAAGTTGTTCTATTAAGAACTCATCACATGAGCCCAGTTCAATAGCTGTACAATAACTGGGGAGGGGAAGGAGAGAGAAAAAAGTGACCTGTTCAACATACCTATTTATCCTAAAAGCAGTAGTGCCTGTTGTTAACTACACATGACAGTACACTAACGCAATGCAGTTTCAATTGTAAATCGCCTGAAGGGTACGAGAAGCATTTTTCTTGTGGAAAGCTTAAGCTGAATTCTTCAATATGTCTACATGCAGTTGTCCTATTAATTACAATTTCAAACTGTTACATTTGAGGTACAGTGCTGCACATTAGATCAGATTTCAAAATCTGCAATAAAGCAGGAAAAGAGTATAATGTAACTTTTCTGGATAACAGTGGGTATGTCAGTTACATTTGTGTGCCCTCTGTCCATAAAATGTAGCACACAGATTACTGGACCACTTCCAAGTATGAACAGAATCTCCATACATACCAACAGAAAATCCTTAATAAATCTACATCAGTCTGGTTAAATAAATAGATAATGTTAGCACTTGAAAGAAAGCAAGTCAGTTTTCATTTAAATCTGCTCCAACAATCTCTGGGCAAAAGCCTGTGGGGTAACAATCACTTTAGATGATCCTTTCCTACAAGATAAATCACTGATTTAAAAACTGCCAGAAATATTTAACAAAATGGTATGCATTTAATGAGCTCATTTTTATTAAAATCTTTAGCCAGGCTGAGTGTTTGAAGAAAATATTTGCACAAAATAAGTTCTTACTGGCTAGCCTTTAATCAAATTAGAACTCAAACTGGATGCTTTTGTTAAATCAGGTCACTGGGAGGATTTTGCGAGAGAGTTTGTGAGGTTCCAGCGTGATCATTTCATACTATTACATGGATTAGAAATTAGACTTTTAAAAAATTGTCCAATTTAGTGGAAATTAAGAGAAGAAAACTTTTGAAATCAGAAAATTGCTTACCCTTTGAAAACAAGATTTAACAAAAAAAAGCAACCAATACAAACTTTGTTTTAAAGCACTCCATTTTATGTACAGGTCTGTACTGGTTTGTTCTGCAAAAAACTACAATGATTTGTTCCCTATATTTTAAATTTAATACAATGTTCTCAACCTAGATGCCAATTTACTCACTTAAGTGCACTAGATACAGACAAATACAAGTGTTTGAATCTACCCCATTAGACACAGAAAGAAATGTCCTCTTTCCTTTTAAAAAAACTATATCAAGCACTCTGGGAAAAAAAATGATCAGCAATATACAACTTAGACTTGTGTGTAGTTTACATTAACAGTATTTTGTAACTACAAATGGGTTTGTACTGTATATATATTTAGCACAAAACTTAATGCTAACAAACTGGGCATCTTGTTTTAAGCAGACATCACAGTTTATAACTTTCTGTACTCATGAAATCCAAACTGGAAAAAGCAAAATTCACTGTACATCTATTCCACAAACTGACCTCAACAGTTCAGCTCTTAACAGTGTTGTGCAATTTGATGTCTGACCCATCTAAGCTTTTATCACATTCACAGGCCTCAATACATAGTTAGAATGAAACAGATGTGATGACTGGATCATCCTTTGGGCTTGTGTACTTGACAAGCAATTGCCCACATTAGGCAATGATAATTTTCTCCACCAGAAAGAATACCAATCATTAAGGAAAAACCTGCAGCTTCAAAATTCATACTGTAAACATCCAGTCACAAAGAAACAAGTTTGAACAGGCACAATTAGTGTAAGAGTTCTTTTATAAAGCAAAGGTTTGACGGTTTGGTTACTTTCTTGTGGTCACTAAGATTAAAGTGTTTCTATTCATTTTAATAAGGAGTGGATCTCCCCCAACCCAAAACATTCCAGAACAGAATTAGAAAATGGCAAAAATAATATACGGAGCCATCTGTATGCTGTCCTTCCAGTGGTCCATCGCCAGAGGTCCATTATATTTCCTCAGTTTATCACTGTTTAGTCATGTAACACTTTGTCCTCTTGTAGGTGGCAGGCTAAAGCACAGCAACACTCAGATGTGTTTGAAAAGTATTATTTGCAATCATATCCCTCATAGTCATATCTTGTCATCGGTCATTTCCAGGAACTGAGCATAGACATCCCGGGTGCATTCACCTTTGGTGTTGAATAAAAATTTGTAGTAGCTGCCGTCTGCACAAATTGCTGTAACAAAACAGGCCAGGTTACTGAATTTTATTTTGAGAGAAAATCTGTTTCTGTTCAGTTGTTATATACTGAATGTACAACACAGAAACCAGCCATTTGGCCCAAAAGGTCCATGCCAGTGTTTATGCTCCACACGAGCCTCCTCCCTCCCTCCTTCATCTAACCCTATCAGCATATCCTTCTATTCCTTTTTCCCCTTGTGTTTATCTAGCTTCCCCTTAAATGCATCTATACTTGTCGTCTCAACTACTCCTTGTGGACAAATGTAAGGAATCTTACAACACCAGGATATAGTCCAACAATTTTATTTTAAAATCACAAGCTTTCGGAGATTATCCCCTTCGTCAGGTGAATGAGTGGAAGGTTCTCAAATCTTATATTTGGTGTGATGCTGTCCCAGCCTATCAAAAGGTGTCGTTGTCGTTCAAACAGGCCAGTCACGGAGAACAGCACGTCCCAGTACACTGGATATACATTGTGTCAATTACACAGACAGAAAGAAAGAGACCCAAATGGCAGAGAGAGAGAGAGAGAAAATATTAAAACGCATAACTTTTTTTCCCTTTTTGCTGGTGGGGTTACGTGTAGTGTGACATGAACCCAAGATCCCGGTTGAGGCCGTCCTCATGGGTGCGGAACTTGACTATCAACTTCTGCTCGACGATTTTGCGTTGTCGTGTGTCTTGAAGGCCGCCTTGGAGAACGCTGACCCGAAGGTCGGTGGCTGAATGTCCTTGACTGCTAAAGTGTTCCCCGACTGGGAGGGAACCCTCCTGTCTGGCGATTGTTGCGCGGTGTCCGTTCATCCGTTGTCGCAGTGTCTGCATGGTCTCGCCAATGTACCATGCTCCGGGGCATCCTTTCCTACAACGTTGGCCGAGTCACAGGAGTATGAACCATGTACCTGGTGGGTGGTGTCCTCTCGTGTGATGGTGGTATCCGTGTCGATGATCTGGCATGTCTTGCAGAGGTTGCCGTGGCAGGGTTGTGTGGTGTCATGGACGCTGTTCTCCTGAAAGCTGGGTAATTTGCTGCGAACGATGGTCTGTTTGAGGTTGGGTGGCTGTTTGAAGGCGAGTCGTGGAGGCGTGGGGATGGCCTTAGCGAGGTGTTCGTCGTCATCGATGACATGTTGAAGGCTGCGGAGAACATGGTGTAGTTTCTCCGCTCCGGGGAAGTACTGGACGACGAAGGGTACTCTGTTGGTTGCGTCCCGTTTGTCTTCTGAGGAGGTCTATACGATTCTTCCCCGGAGCGGAGAAACTACACCATGTTCTCCGCAGCCTTCAACATGTCATCGATGACGACGAACACCTCGCTAAGGCCATCCCCACGCCTCCACTACTCGCCTTCAAACAGCTACCCAACCTCAAACAGACAATCGTTCGCAGCAAATTACCCAGCTTTCAGGAGAACAGCGTCCACGACACCACACAACCCTGCCACGGCAATCTCTGCAAGACATGCCAGATCATCGACACAGATACCATCATCACACGAGAGGACACCACCCACCAGGTACATGGTTCATACTCCTGTGACTCGGCCAACGTTGTCTACCTCATACGTTGCAGGAAAGGATGCCCCGGAGCATGGTACATTGGCGAGACCATGCAGACACTGCGACAACGGATGAACGGACACCGCGCAACAATCGCCAGACAGGAGGGTTCCCTCCCAGTCGGGGAACACTTCAGCAGTGAAGGACATTCAGCCACCGATCTTCGGGTCAGCGTTCTCCAAGGCGGCCTTCGAGACACACGACAACGCAAAATCGTCGAGCAGAAGTTGATAGCCAAGTTCCGCACCCATGAGGACGGCCTCAACCGGGATCTTGGGTTCATGTCACGCTACACGTAACCCCACCAGCAAAAAGGGAAAAAAAAGTTATTCTCGCTCTCTCACAATGTATATCCAGTGTACTGGGACATGCTGTTCTCAGTGACTGGCCTGTTTGAACAACGACACCTTTTGATTGGTGTGATGCTGTCCCAGCCTAATATAAGATATGCGATTTGAGAACCTTCCACTCATTCACCTGACGAAGGGGATAATCTCCGAAAGCTTGTGATTTTAAAATAAAATTGTTGGACTATAACCTGGTGTTGTAAGATTCGTTACATTTGTCCACCCCAGTCCATCACCGGCATCTCCACATCACTCCTTGTGGAGGAAGAGTTCCACATTCTAACCACTTTATGTAAGGAAGTTTCTCCTAAATTCTCTATTGGATTTATTAGTGATTATTTTATATTTATAGCCCCTATTTCTGGTCTTCCCCACAAGTGGAAACATCTTCTCTACGTCTACCCTATCAAACCCTTTCATAATCTTAAAGACCTCTAGAAAAAGGAAGGCTGAGGGCTGACCCGATAGAGAAAAGAGCCCCAGCCTATTCAATCTTTCCTGATGGGTATAACCTCACAGATCTGGCAACCCGATGCAAAAAAGATTTACTTTCTCCAGTGCCTCTATATCCTTTTTACAATATGGAGACCAGAATGGTTCACAGTACTCCAAGTGTGGTCTAAGCAAGGTTCTATACAAGTTTAACTTCCAAGTAGTATGTGGCCTTGTTATTTTTCTTACCAAAATGTACCCCTCACTTATCTATATTAAAATTCATTTGGCCAATTACACACCCAATCTGCAAGTTTATTAATGTCTTCCTGCATTTTGTCACAGACCTCCTCAGTATTAACTATACCCCCCCAATTTGGTGTCGTCCCCAAATTTTGAAACTGTACTTCCGATTCCAAATCATTTATGTAAATAGTAAACAGTGGTCCCAGCACTGAACCTTGTGGAACACCACTTCTCACCTTTTGCTAGTCTGAGTAACCACCTTTAACCCCTACTCTGTTTTCTGTTTTGTAGCCAGCTTGCTATCCATTCTGCTACTTGTCCCAACTCCACATGCTGACCTGAGTCATGAGTCTACTATGCAGTACCTTATCGCAGGCCTTTTGAAAATCCAAATATATTACATCTACTGCATTACCCTTGTTCACCCTTTCTTTTACTTCTTCAAAGAATTCAATAAGGTTGGTCAAGTATGACCTTCCCTTTTGAAATCCATGCTGATTATTCTTTATTATATTTTCGGTTTCTAGATGCTTTTCTATTACGTCGGAGTAAGGATTCCATTATCTTTCCTACCACCATTAAGCTAATTGGTCTATAGTTCTAGTTCCCTTTTTAAACAAAGGAATCACATTAGTTTGGATGCAATCCATCCAGACCAGGGGTTTTATCCTCTCTAGGTTTGATTAGTTTATTTCCTCCCTTTCTATCTTAAATGTCTTTATATCATTTTTGATCTCCTCTTCTACTAATGTCATGTCCACCATCTTAGTCTCCCTGCTAAACATAGTGAGGCAAAATAATTATTTAATATTTCTGCCATTTCACTGTGGGTTTATCGTGTCTATCCCTTAGCGGCCCCATCCTGATTTTTGTTACGTATCTGTAGACTACTTTACTATTTCTTTTTATATTCCTTGCTAATTTAATTTTGTAGTTGCTCTTTGCCTTCCCAATTGTTTTTTTGACTTCTTTCCTAACCTTTTTGTATTTCCTTTTGTCATCCTCTCTGATGTCTATGTACTTAGTTTCAATTTTGCCCTTATTTGCCTATTCATCCATGGTGTCATTATTGGCTAGTTTGTTCTTGCTTTTTAGTGAGATGTATTTCTCCTGGACTCTATTGATCACCATTTTAAATGTTTCCCACTGCTGTTCTATTTCTTTGTTGGTCAGTAAATGTTTCCTGTTTATTTTCCCTAGTTCCATTCTCACCCATTAAAATCAGTTTTTTTTCCCCCCAATTTATTACTTTGGTTTTTGTCTTACTTATGTCCTTCTCAATCTTTATCTTAAACCTTATTATCTTGTGATCACTATTGCCTAGATGTTCCCCTACACTTAGTTCTCTGATCTGTTCTGGTTCATTTCCCATTACTAGATCCAGCAGTGCTTCCCTTGTTGGGAAAGAAAGGAGTCCTGCACATACTGCAAAAACTCCATTCCCTGTACCCCTTTACTGACCTCTTCTTGCCAGTTTATTTTGGGGTACTTAAAATCTCCCATGATTATTATTCCATGTCCTTTACTCATTTCATGAAATTGCTTACATATTTCTTCCTCCACCCCCTTTCCACTATTAGCGGGTCTGTAGTATACCCCTATTAGCAGGATCGATCCTTATTTTTTATTTCAATCCATATGGATTCTGTTTCTATCCTTCTCTGTCAGTTATGTCACTTTTTTCTACTGCCATTATATTATCTCTAATTAGTGCAGCTACTCCACTCCCCTTCTTCCTTCCCTATCCTGTCTGCTTACGTTATATACAGCAATATCTTGTTGCCAGTCCTGTTCGTTACATAGCCATGTTTCAGTTATTCCCACATCTGGTTCCTGGCTATGGATTAGTGCCTCCAGTTCCCCCGTTTTATTTCAGACGTTGTGTACCTTGCTGTACAGGCAATTTAATTCATGTTTAATAGCTGTTCCTTTTACTTTATTTTTAAACGGTCCTTTTATAATTCAGTTTTATAACTTTGTTCTTCGACCATTTATCTTATCTTTATTCCTCACCCTGGTCTGGCCTTTTCTCCCGTTTCTTTTATCTTTAGGCTTTTGTTACTGCTACCAGATCCCTCCCCCCATTGTGCTGGTTTAAAGCATTATGCACCGTTCTGTTTATCCTTTCTGCTAGGATTCTGGTCTGGTTCAGATGGAGCCTATCCCAGCAGTACAGCTCCATCCTGTCCCAGTACTGGTGCCAGTGTCCCATGAAATGGAACCCCCCCTTCCCACACCACTCTTTCAGCCACCCATTTACTTTTCTGATCTGCCTATCCCAATTAGCTCGTGGCTCGGGTAGTAATCCTGAGATTACCACCTGTGTGGTCCTGCTTTTTAAAATTTAGCTCCTAGCTTCGGATAATCCCTTTGCAGGACCTCCTCCTTGGTCATGTCATTGGTGCAAAAATGGACCATGACAACTGGATCCTCCCTCTCGTTTTCCAAGTTCCTCTCCAGTTGCTCGGAGATGTCCTTTACCCTTGCACCAGGTAGGTAACACACCCGCCTGGACTACTGGTCGCGACTGCAGAGGACGCTATCCATCCCCCGATTATAAAATCCCCTATGACTACAACCTTTCTCTTCTGATTTCCCCCCCCCCCCCCACCCCGCTTTGATTGCCTCATGCTCCACGGTGCCATGGTTAGCATTCTGGGCATCCTCCCAGCAGTTTTTAATCCTTATCTTCACAGTTATCAAGTACCTCGTTTAAAACTATTCGCAATGAAATAAATGTCAAAAATATTTATGATTAACCACAAAACATGAAATAGAAAATCATTGTTGGTTAATACTGCAACCATACATTTGTAGTGTAATTAGTTCAACTACAGATATTTGACTTTCAAAGAAACTTCTGATGTGAAATTGTAGCTTTTCCTAGTATGCAAACTTTGAATAGCTAAAGTATTTCAGTCTGATTACCGATCAGGTTTAACGTTGCCAACAATAGCGGCATCTATCTTAAAAGCTGTAAACTCAGCTTTGAACGTTTAAAAAAAAATCATGGTGAATGCAGGATAGTATCTAATCTAAAATGGTGTCCACATCTCCCAAGAGAGAATTTAGAAATAACTTCGGCATGGAGACAATAAGGCAAGTGTTTTTTTGATTGGTTCCTGGAAAGTAAATTACATCTACTGCAGCTGCATAAATCTTTCACATTTTCAATACAAGCAAAATAAAAAGCACAGGTGCTGTAATCACGTATACGTGAGATATGTAGTTGCTTGATAAGTCTGCCTGTGAAGCTACCTAAAAAAGTGCGCTAAAATGCATTCTCCAGCTGGTTTTAAAATAATTTGGAAAAACAAATTCAAATATTGTAGTGCAAGGGAAGACTTGCTTCAAATTTTGCATTGAGAAAACAACCTTTATGAAAACAAGTTCTCAGCAGAAACAAAGTACAGTGCACATGCTCTAATCATCCACTCATCTTTTTTCCTTATAAAGATTATAAAAAATAGCTGTTGAAAATAGTGAAAACTCAAATAAAATTCTAGCTTTTGATATTTAAAAAAACCCACAAATACTGCTACAGTTTGAGAAAAAGCACCCTTCTAGTTGTTTGAGAATTATACTGGCACAGGCTGGAATATTCTCCATACTGACACGCTCAGACTACAGTATTCTGGGAATTGGAGGCACAGGTGTAGTTGGTAACTCTACACATACATAACATACACACGCACGCATTTCAATAGTCACATAATTGACACTTGGATGGACTAGAACAGAACTTACCTATGACAGCGTTTGGCTCAGTACCAAAGGCACAGATACAAGGCGAGCCAGAAGGAACCTGAAACTTGGAGAAGCTCCACTTAGAGCTGAAGTATTTTGGAAGGAAGCTTGCAGATGCCAAACTGCAATTACAAGTGGAACAAAAAAAAAAAAAATTAACTACTGCTAAAGCTCATCTTTAAAATTATTAAATGCAACATTCCCCAACCATTATAAATTTTAGCAGCATCTCTTGAAAAGTATCTTGGATCCAGAGTTTGTAAAACATACCATGGCTTCGTGCAACGCTGGACGAGTAATCTGCAATTTGGGTAATCTCTGTCCAGAGTTTGCAACTGGCCCCAACATTCCTAAACAGGTACAAAAAGTAATCAAAAAGGCCAATGGAATGTTGGCCTTTATCTCAAGGAGATTGGAATTCAAAAGTGAGGAAGTGATGCTTCAGTTGTTAGACCCCATCTGGAGTACTGTGTCAGTTTTGGGCATTGGAAGGAGTATGGCGCAGATTCACCAGAGGACTACCCCCAAATAAAGAGGACAGCTTGCATAAACTTGGTTTGTATTCTCATAGATGTTATGGGGTGATTTAATCAAGGTATTTTATTTGATTAAGGGATTCAAGCACTATAGAGAATTACTCTGGTGAGAGAATCCAGAATAAGGGAACACTATCAGAACTAGAGCTAGGCCATTTAGGAGTGAAATCAGGAAGCACTTTTTCTACACAAAGGGCAGTGCAAATCTGGAACTCTGTCCCAAAAAGCCTGTGGATGCTGAGTCAATTGAAATTTTCAAGTGAGATCACTAGATAGGTAAGGATATCAAGGGATATGAAACAAAGGCGGGTAAATGGAGTTAAGGTACAGATCAGCCATGATCTAATTGAATGGCGGAACAAGCTCGAGGGGATGAATGGCCTGCTCCTGTTCCTATACAATACCGCAAATTCAGATTTTCTGAGCAAGTTCGATATTCTTAAATCAGAGCACAGGGTGATTCAAGTACAACAAGCTTTCACTCATTTGTTTGTGTTCAAAACAAACTTATTCTTAAATCAGCTAGTCTTTGCTCAAAAGAACTGAATTGGTCAATTTAAGCAAAAATAGTACAGGAGGTGTTTTATGTAATGATTTTGATTAACAAATAATTCAAATTAAGCAATTTCAAATGAAGAAGTTGTACAACCATTTTAAATCTCTACGTGTTATTTACCTGGATTGCTTATTCCTTTTGGGATCCTCAGCAGCAAAAATGTGAACAGTCCCATGATCACTTGACACACAGATTAAGGAAGCATCTTGATTAAAATTTATGCTGCAAGACAAAAATGCTCATTAGTGTTGCAAGAGAAGAAAATCTTTCAACAGAAATAAATGATTTTAAAAAAACCTGGACCGTCCCGAGCAAAGAGAGCAATTGCTGATAGCAAGCTGTCTATGACTAGTTGTGTGCTCCGTAGCTGAATTGCACAGAGCTTAAAAAGGAGCAGGAGGTAATCATGGAAATGAATCTGAGGTGGAGATAGAATGCTCTATAGCTTCTCTCCTAAGATCAGAACAGTGGTAGGGGTGGAGCTGGAAATATTCAGGGAAGGCACAAGGGCTGGTGGAAATTTACATAGTTGAGCAAATAACCCTTTTCTTGCATTTAAATCAACTATTCGGTCAAGAAATTGCTCGAGACAAAAAAAAATCAAATCAATTTAAGAGCACCGCATCAGTAAGAAATTTCAATTTCCCACAAATCAAGTCCTTATAGCCTTATCAAGGTTGTCAATTTAGTGCCAACATTGATGAATTATGTGAGGTACTAGGACCAAAGCTGAAATAGCCCCAAACTTACTTCATTCAGGACTGAAGTATTGTATAAAATGTTATGTTGGTTCATTATTTCATATAAGACGGGGGAAAAGGGAAAGAGAAAAAATGTGAACAGAAGGTGGAGAAAAGGAAAGAAAAAAGCAAAACAATTCTAGTCTAACCATTCTGCTTCAGTTGCCATAAACAAGTTGTCCTTAGTGTAAATGAACACAGGAAATGGGGTGACTTAAATAAACATTATTCTACTGCTTTTCCAGCTCTTGCCTGTAGATGGCAGGAAAGTACTGAAACAATGAGGTAATGTGTATTATTTCCAGTGCTTTTCTGGTGGTCCAGGTTCGGTTTTCCACCATACACATCAGTCATTCACCACAACCAGTGTCATTCAAGTCACAAACTAAAACACATGTTTGCAATTGTTTAGATGACAGAAGATGCAAGTCATACAAGATGACAGGCAACAATTTGCTCAGTATTATTCAATTTGCTGGTATATGAAATCTGAAGCTCAAATTGAAACAAAGTAGCTAAGAGACTTGCTTCTAAAAAGTACTGCAATAGTGAGCTTCATCTTTGAACAAATGCAGCAAATGTGCTTTCATATTACCCTCTACAGTTTCTGAACATCCATCACTATTTTTAAACTGTTAATGTTACAGCCATAATATTTTGAGCTACTGATTAAATATTGTAAACAATTTTACAACACCAAGTTATAGTCCAGCAATTTTATTTTAAATTCACAAGCTTTCGGAGGCTACCTCCTTCCACATCGTTCACCTGAGGAAGGAGGTAGCCTCCGAAAGCTTGTGAATTTAAAATAAAATTGCTGGACTATAACTTGGTGTTGTAAAATTGTTTACAATTGTCAACCCCAGTCCATCACCGGCATTGCCACATCATGATTAAATATTGCACAGTTCGCCTGCAACTTGAATCACAAAAATATTTGACTAGTTTCACAGATCTCAGACAATAAAGTTCAAAGTCAAAATTTAATCCAACTGTTTCCATTTAAAAAAAACTGACCAGTGATCTTTCACCAAGATGTACTGCAACTTTATGCCATGGTTCTATTCAAATGGAATATGGGACAAAATCATGAATGTGGTGTCAGCATATCCCAAAATTTCACCATTCAGCTGTGTGGTCTGTTCAGTTAACATTTTAGGTGTACAGTTGATGCACTCAAATTTCCTGAGGTACAATTAAATAGCATGCACAGCAAATACATAGGAGAGAATCACTTTCGTGGCCCTTGGTTGAGCATCGTTTCAACATGAGTTAGCTTGGCCTGTGGTCAAATCAAGAACCTTTTTAAAGCTTGTCTGAAATGCACTGCTAAATACATTATCCAGTGGAGGAAGCAGGGAATCACCACTTTTGAATTGGTCTGAGTGAGTGTGACTGCTGACAAACACTTCTATGTTGGGTTGGGAGGAACTATATAGAGGTCACCAATGCAATACAAAATACTAGATCCCAAGTCCTTCAGTTGGGCAGCTTCTGCAACACATTAATGATAGAAACTACAAAGCAAAACGTTTGTTTGCATAAAATCCCATACACATCTGTTGGCGTCAGCCTTGGCTCAGTGGTACCACTTTCAGAGACACAGTCTTTCGGATAAGACATTAAATCGAGGCCTCCTCTGTCCTCCCATTATACTATTCAAAGAACAGGGGAGCTCTCCTGAAGTCCTGGCCAATATTTATCCCTAAACAATCTCAAACAGATTATCCGGTTATATCTGTGGATTATGGGACCTTGCAGTACACAAATTGGCTGTCATATTTCCCAACACTTCAGTGGCTTTGAAGGACTTTGGGACATCCTGAGATTGTGAAAGATGCTACATAAATGCAAGTTTTTCTTCTTAAGCATCTTGCACTCCGAAAAATCAAAAGGAGAACCTGTTCTTTTCCAACAGCTCTTGCTGTGACCAGTATCTACTATCGTTTGTGAAGGAGTTTTGGGAATGCACATTTTGTTAAAAGGTATTAACCTTTGTTTTAACAGTCTTTTGACTAGAGACTAGCCCGACTCCACACGTCCTGAGCTTCATCACGAGTCTCTTATGTGGCAATTTATCAAAGGCCTTCTGAAAGTCCTTGTATACCACATCCACTGCATTGCACTTGCCTACTCTTGTTTCTTCAAAGAACTCAAAGGTTGTGAGTTTACATTGCTGATCCCCAGTGGCCCTAACCCTATTTTAATTCTCATGTTACTTATGTACCTATAAAATGCTTTACTATTTCTTTTTATAGTCTTAGATATTTTCATTTCATATTTTCCGTTATCCCCCCGATTATCTTTTTAACCTCAATTCAATTTTATCTATGGCATCTCATTCCTGGCTAGTTTCTTATTTTTTTTTAAGTGGACAGTAGTGGAGAGTTTACACACATTATTCTAAATGGATAACCCAATGAAAAGTGAAAAGAATGGCCAGAGGAGTCCTGGTTTGACAACAAACAAAAACATTTTGACTTGTAAACAGAGTTCAACAGACAGGGCCCACCATAGAGTGGTTTAGACTTCTGTAGCTACAGCTTCCAATATTCGGTGGTGGAGGGCAGATTAACAGAATTGAAAAAGATATGTTCTTGTAGCAATGTGATTATAAGAAATAGGAGCAGGAGTAGGCCATATGGCCCCTAGAGCCTGCTCCGCTATTCAATAAGAACATGGCTGATCTTCAACCTCAACTCCATTTTCTTGCCCAATCCCCAAATCCCTTGGTTTCCCTAGAGTCCAAAAATTTATCTCAGCTTTGAATGTATCCAACGACTCAGCATCCACAGCCCTCTGGGGTAGAAAATTACAAAGATTCACAACCCTTAGTGAAGAAATTCCTCCTCAACTCAGTCTTAAATGGCTGACCCCTTATCCTTCAACTATGTCCCCTGGTTCGAGACTCTCCAGCCAGGGGAAACAACCTCTCAGCATCTACCCTGTCAAGCCCCCTCAGAATCTTTTATGTTTCAATGAGATCACCTCTCATTCTTCTAAACTCGAGAGTATAGGCCCATTCTACTTAACCTCTCCTCATAGGACAACCCTCTCATCCTCGGAATTAATCTAGTGAACCTTCGTTGTACCGCCTCAAGGGCGAGTATATCCTCCCTTAGATAAGGAGACCAAAACTGTACACAATACTCCAGGTGAGGTCTCACCAAAGCCCTGTACAACTGTAGTAAGACTTCCTTCTTGTACCCCAACCCCCTTGCAATAAAGACCAACATGCCATTTGCTTTCCTAATTGCCTGCTGTACCTGCATGCTAACTTTTTATGTTTCTTGTATCAGGACACCCAGATCTCTCTGAACACCAACATTTAATAGTTTCTCACCATTTAAAAAATGCTGTTTTTCTATTCTTCCTACCAAAGTGAATAACTTCACATTTCCCCACGTTATACTCCATCTGCCACCTTCTTACCCACTCACTTAACCTGTCTATATGCCTTTGCAGACTCTGTCCTGCTCACAGCTTACTTTCCCACCTAGCTTTGTATCATTATGTTATGTTAAATAATACATTCTAGAATTGAGTAAATACTTTCATAGCTCAGTATAAAAGATAAAAAGCCTGGGCAAAAGCAAGTCAGCTATAAATGTAGATGGTGATCCAATTGGTTGTGTATTCACTAACATTTCTTTATGCAAATTCCACTGGCATTGAATGAATAATGCACAAAGACATTTTTGTAAATGTGGACCTAGGCATTTAGCCAAAGTCACATCCTCCCCCTCAAATCAGATTGGCCCCAGTCTGAGGATGCATTCAACTGGCTTGATTTAGAATGATGTATGGAAGTGCACACTTTGAATGGAAGAAGATGACATCATTCAGGATTAAAAATCTATTCCAGAAATAAATCAGATTAAACTTTATTCTCTGAATCAGAGCTTAGAAGTCTAACAATAAGTGTCTGAATGCTCCTGCAAGCTTTTCCTGGTCAGTATGTTTCTGTCTGTGACAGAACTGGTTTTGAGGCACTTTGAGAAATAGCATTAGGAAAAAAATCTCAATGAAACAATTTATTTCATCAGTCTGATCAAAGGCATAAATTCTATTTAAATGCAAATTGGGGCAGCAGCTTTGCATCTCAGAGAAACACACTATCCCTAAAGGACAAAACCACACAGTTAGAACTAGTTAATTGATGCTAGATGATGCTGACGCAAGCTGCAGTGTTTTGAACATACCAATAAATGTTTGCTGCTTGTGATCCTCTTCTCAACTCTTGGATGAGTTGTCCCGTGGTAGTGTCAAAAACTCGGACCAAGGTTCCCTGTACAAAATATAACAGGAGTTCGATAGATTTATTCATTAAGTTACAATTTTTAAAACTTTTTAAAAAGCACATTGACTTAAACTCAGGTTCTGACAACTGAAGAACAAACAACTGCCCACTCGTTGGGGGAAGGAGGCAAGAAAAATGAAGGGTTGGTTTACATTGGACCAATCATGCCCAGCCCCCACAGGTTTGAAAGACAGCACTGGCAGAGAGCTACAAACAAACAGTCTTAACGAAGACAAACTAAACAATTTAATCTTTTGAAAAATCCATTTTAAATACTAGATTTAAAGAAGTCAATTTGAAAGCTATCTGGATCCTAATGCTGTGCTTCAATCAGTAAAAGAATCATTCTGTATGAACTTTATTAAAACGCTGAGTGATAAAAGCTATAACTGTTCCTTTAGCCTTGCTACATAGGAAATTAATTGAAAAGTCAAGCTGTTAATCAATAACCTTTTGATTAGTTGCCTGGAGAAGCAAAACAATGTTTAGGGGAAAAAAAAAACTTTACTTTTAGGACATTAAATTGTCAAAATAAATCACTGTTTACATACCTTTTCTGAAGCTGTGGCAATACGTGTCCCCTGAAGGTTTAAAGCGATGCAGCTCAGAGCTCCTTCATGTGCAGGTATATCAACTGGAGGTTTCTCAGTGCTGGCGAGGTCCACTATCTGCACATGCCCAGTATGTGTAGCTGGAAATGCTAGGAGGGAATTGTTGCTGTTTGGACAAAGGACGCATAATCCTGGAAGAAAGGAAGTGGAGATAGGGAGAAACAATTGTTAAGAAGGATTATATTTTTTTGCCAACATCTTTAAAGTAAGCTGGATGTTTAGCCTGAATTCCAAACACATATTGTATATGTATTGCACCATCAGGGAACACGATATACTTTGAAAAGAGCATTTATCTATATTGAACTTCATCGGTCACTCCTCTGCTCATTTACTTAGCCTTTCCAGATCCATTTGGATGATGGCAGATTGGTTATCAATGGCCGCTGCATCCATTTTGATGTTACTTATAAACAAACACCTTGGTAACATTCCACCCTACAGCAGTTTCTAAAAATTTCATACACCACTGGCCCCAACACCAACCCATGTGGGACTCCACTGACATGTAGCTACTCCTCTTGGATCTCTCCACATACCACCACCCTTGCTGTCTCCCTTTCAGCCAAGCATCAATCAGCCTAATACTTTGCATCTATCCCATAGGCATATGCTTTGCAAATCAGTCTGATGTGGGAAATGTAATGCCTTTCCAAAATCCAAGTGGACAACATCCACTGCCTCACGCTCATGTGCCACATCTGTAACCACTTAAAAGATATCCAGTAAATTGGTCAGATATAGTGTTTTAAATCACTAACAGGGCCCTCTACACCAGCCTATCTCATGGGTCACATTAATGTAACAACAGTAATTAAACTTCTTTGAGCTCCTCCTACCTCATTTGAAATTCACAAAACTCAAGTCATTAGGTAAACTAATACATATCTACATTTTAAACTTCACTGGAAGCAGATGAATGTCATAGTACTTTTGGCACAAATCAGTTTACACAAGAACTGACTTATTTTAAAATCATATTTTAAAATCTAGTCAAGTTCTTAGTATACTAGGTGTCAAAAGAGGCAGAAAATGGGCTTTATATTACATTAACTTCAAACAGCTTTGGGAATTATTTCCCTTCACACGATCATAAATCTAAACTGGTTTGAAAAATATTGTTGCTTTGTTATAGATTACAGGTGAGTGTCATTGCTGCCTTGGAAACCTAGTTTCGAAAGGAGCAACATTCAAGGCCAAAGCACGACAATGACATTATAATTTGACAACTTAGCAATCTAATTTGTAAATACACATTCTTTCATGTAGTGCTATACCTAAAAAAAATCCCTAGGATTTCATCACGTTTTGGCAAAAGCAGGAGAAAACTTTTAAAAAGATATCAAGTTGATGAAAAATTTGCAAGTACATTTAAATTAGGACCTCAGCTGCAGAAGGACAAGGCAAAAATTAGGGCAATGGTCTGTGTGTACCATGATGCAGGTTTACAGTCATCAGAGCTGAGGAGTTCAGACAGGCCATCATTGTGAATACTGTTTGCTAATCAAGGAGCCGAGGGTGGAGGAAGGCTGGTAGGCTTGGAGAATAGAGTTTGATGCTCATCATAAGTGTGAAAAGTTAATAAATTAACATATCGCTGGTACTGGACTCAGTAGGAGAAACATCCGAGATGCAGGTATGTAAAGACCCTGTTCAAGAAGTGAGCGTGCAGGGAGGAGGCAAAAGTTTGGGTTACAGTAAGGAGGTGGTAAGGCAGCAAGAACAAGTAACAGGAAATAACATCAAGTGGGCTTTGGGTACTGGATAACACTAGGATATTAGGAAGGAAAAAAAATCAGAGCAATGTTGTGAACCTAGGGAAAAAGCTATGGTGAGGAAAAGGCATACTGTAATAGCAAATTCAAATGGTGTAACTGGTAGACAGTCACTGTTGTCAAAGTTACAATGAATCAGGTGGTGATCATTCCACTAGGGGCTCATGTTGTAAATACTGAGAAAGAAAAATGGGCTGTGCATTCAGGGTTACAACTGGTCATTGACTGGTAGCCATATGCATCCTTGTAAATGTTCTACTTTTTACACTTTCAAGTTTTCACAATAGTTTTAATTGTCAAATCTATAAATCAAGAATTAATTAACATGCATTTCAGAGCATATAACTTTCATTGATGCTAACTAATGAAGAACACTACTAACTTCATGGAATGACTCCCTTTACAGATCATTTTATTTTAATCTGGTAACACACTGAATTACTGAAATCTGCATTGTTGAAAGACTGGAAATTAAAATGAAAAAAAAAACAGCAATTCTATTAGGCAGAAGCTAGCAAACAATGACGTCATATCTTGCTAGTTTGCTCCCACAAACCAATGTTATGGCTGGATTTGGATAATTTAGGGCTACCTGGAGGTCTGTTTTTGACTGTAGTATATTTTTTTTATAAAGTCACTTATTCCAAATATGAATTCAAAGAGAATTTTTATAAAAATTCACCAACCGTAGCAGTTTATTTGTTTGCTGCTGCTTTCAGTCTTCTATAAACCAATACATGTATGTTATATCTTATACATGGAGGATGTGCAAGACAAGATTGTTTTCTCTAGCTTGGTATGTATTCCCTTTATACAATGTTGGGCAAGTGATTACAATAAGTTATACTTAGTGATCTATTAGCTCACCCCAACACATGTATCATAGCTCATTATGCAGTTAAGAATGCAAATGTTTTTTGTCTATTAATTGGTTTACTACAAAAGACAACATCTGGCAGATGCTGTTCTTGGAAAGATTTCACTGAAGTTAGAGGATTCCACAGTGGCAAAGACAGCATATAATAAATGATTTACATAAAAATAAAAAGCCTGCTTACATCAGCCTAAAACAAATACATTTTGTGGTTTTTTTTATCTCTTCTCCCTGTTTTGGTTTCCTTGCATCATTACACTCACCCAGATGGGCAGATAATCCAGTTTTCTGCCAAAACCCTTTTATAACCAGTTAGGAGGTACAAAACAACAGTTTAACTCTAATTTTTGCTCCACGTGGACAAGCCCTTCACCTCCACCCCTCAGGCAACACAGCCAAGATTAGAAATTCACATAGTAATGCCTTGAGCAGCCATCGAGCCTACCCTTCCAAGCCTCCTATCAGGTTCCTTATCATGGTTCTTAAACCTGAATCCTATTTACAAACAGCAATTCATCCAGTCCTTCTAAAAAAAAAATCTGGTTTTCCATTCCCCCGCTAAATCTATTCTACATTTCTACCATCTTACTGGAAAAAAAACCTTGCCTAAATTTATTTTCATTTGACACCCTTAACTTTAAACTGTGTGCCCTCGTCCTTCAATCCTGTGCTAATTGAAAATCTTTCCTGGATCCAATTGCTCCATAACCCTGAAAATTGTAACAGGACCTCTATCAAGTCACTCTTCAACCATTTCTTCGAGAGTAAAGTATATATATATATATATGTATCACATTTTCACTTTGTACCCATTCTCAAATACACTTATCTTTGTTAGAATCAATTTTACCATTGAGCTAGCCTGTGTAAATCCCTTTGGATTTTCACACACTGGTTAATGCCACTGCACCCAACACCAACTCACCTTTTGGATTGTAGCAGGTTTCAAAGACATGTAGCTGGTGAGGATTGTGAGTGAATGTGAAGACTTTAATCATGGAATCCAGTACCACTACAATTCTGCAACAAAAAAAGTGGGGGGGGGGGGGGTGGTGGTTAAAGAGCAGGATGGGAAAATAAAAAAACAAATTCAATGGTTCCATTTATAAACAAAGGTCTCCAATGAAATTATATGATCTGTACATTAATAACCTATGAAAGGGTAAGATCCTGTCTGACCAACCTCCTGGAACTCTGAAGAAATAATAGCTCATGTCTATTGTGGAAAACCCCATGGCATGATATACCTAGATTTCCAAAAGGCATTTCACAAAGTTCCAGAAGAAAGTCTAGTAGTTAAGCTCAAAGCTTTGAGGATTCAGGGTAAATTTTGGGAATGCATAAGCCAGAAGGGAAAACTTAAGGGTCTTTCTAGGAGCATGAACTAAGATGAACATGAACAGCCTTCCTTATCTGTAATTATCTGGTGATCCAATGAAGTACGAAATGTAAAATGCTGACTGGAAATGGAGCATGGTCTTCAACACAACTAAACTTCAATTAAAAAATACATTTCTAAGATTGTACAATACATTTGGGAATATGAAAACAGTAGTGAAACTAAATTCCAAGGAGACAGATTTCATTTCCTAGAGTTACCTGTCTCTCCGTAGTTTAACTGCTTTGACCTCTGTGGAAAATTCGATTTCAATAACAGTCTTCTTCTTTAAATCATCCCATATCATCACTGCAAAATACCACAGCATTTCATCACTTCCTCTCAATATGAAATCGAGTCAGTTGCTTTTAAATTCCACAACATGAGCTTAATAAAATTATCCATCCCTTCTTCAGGACCCTATAACAAGTGCCATTGCTGACCTTACTCCAGAACTGTGCCAATGCTACTTTATAAACAGTTATGAAAAAGTACACTACAAAATGACAAGCTTCTTCTGGGAAAACCCAGGTATCAGCCCATTCTATGACTTCTTAGTACCACATGTTAGAGCACCTTCACACTGCCCAGTGAACAGCCAAGTATAAATTATTTTCATGGATGAAATCACAAAAACATAATAGCACACAGATGCCAATGGAATCATCGACAGCCAGTGCTGAGATGCCAGGAGGGTAGCCTTTACAATGCTTGCTACCCATGCGGTTTATGATGAGACTAGGGCAGGTTGTCTAGAAATTTCTGAAGTTTACAAACCATACGCCAAGAATCTTTTTTCTTTAAATTAAATAAAAACAATTCCCTTCCCCCATCCCCATTTATATTTTTTATTATATGGAGACAACTTTACAGTTTTTGAAATTAATTTTCATCAGCGGCAAAGCAAGTTCAAAACTCAAGCCATGATCCACTGCAATGTGGCAGGGGACTCCTGTTGTGTGTCCAATTTTAGACTTGCAACCCGAGCTTCCAAAATTTACATGTTTTAGTTTCATGGCCGCCTTTGCGAAAAAGTTTATTTTTGCTTTCCATGTTGCTCTAGCAATAGTGCACAACTAATTTCAATACAATTCAGTTTACCAAGTCCTAGATTAATAAGGTTAGTCTGCATTTCCATGGTAACTAACTGTAGAGAAAAAGTACTGCCACTAATACTAAATGTATAATTCCATCTATTCAATGAGCTTGTGAATATAAAAATTAAATTCTAATATTTAAAGTTTGTGACATAAAAATGGGTTTTCTTGTGCATTATTGAAGTCAGCTTAAATGTTTTGAATTATCTTAGCCACCAGTGTTTTGAAAAAAAGATGCAGGTCACTAAGTAAATTTTTTCTTAAAAAAAAGCAATGAAAATTACACTGGCTAAAATGCTAATGGTCTAGGTACTGAAGCTGTTACCCCAAAGACTAAAAGCAATTAACGATTCATTAGCCGGTCTTGATAATCAATAAACACCTTAAATCCACAGTTAGAATCATAGTTAGTTCCCACCAACAAGTTTAGGGTCCTAGATATTCTCTGTGGTACAGCAGTGCTAGTCACTCATGTAAGTGGGTGGAGCATCTTACATTTAGGGATGCGCCCAATATTTAACTATACAATAGCATAATCAGTGCGTAACAATAGTACCCCCTTATATGATATGATCTGACCTGGATATTCATGTTTTCGCCATATGCCCCCACATGCTTCTCTCCAATCTTTGCGGAGGCAGTCCAAGAAAACACTTGGTAAGAGGACAAATATGATTTTTTTAAAAATTCGTTCATGGGATGTGGGCATCGCAGGCAAGGCCAGCATTTATTACCCAAACCTAATTGCCCTTTAGGTGGTGATGGTGAGCTGCCTTCTTGAACCGCTGCAGTCCATGCGGTGTAGGTTCTCCCACAGTGCTGTTAGGTAGGGAGTTCCAGGATTTTGACCCAGCACGATGAAGGAACGGTGATATATTTCCAAGTCGGAATGGTGTGCGACTTGGAGGCGAACGTGCAGGCGGTGTTGTTCCCATGTGCCTGCTGCCCTTGTCCTTCTAGGTGGTAGGGGTCGTGGGTTTGGGAGGTGCAGTCAAAGAAGCCTTGGCGATTTGCTGCAGTGCATCCTGTGGATGGTACACAATGCAGCCACTGTGCACCAGTGGTGGAGGGAGTGAATGTTTAGGGTGGTGGATGGGGTGCCAATCAAGTGGGCTGCTTTGTCCTGGATGGTGTCGAGCTTCTTGAGTGTTGTTGGAGCTGCACTCATCCAGGCAAGTGGAGAGTATTCCATCACACTCCTGACTTGTGCCTTGTAGATGGTGGAAAGGCTTTGGGGAGTCAAGAAGTGAGTTACTCACTGCAGAATACCCAGCCTCTGACCTGCTCTTGTAGCCACAGTACGTGTGTGGCTGGTTAGTTAAGTTTCTGGTCAATGGCGACCCCCAGGATGTTGTTAATGGGGGATTCGGCGATGGTAATGCCGTTGAATGTCATGGGGAGGTGGTTAGACTCTCTCTTGTTGGAGATGGTCATTGCCTGGCACAAATGTTACTTACCACTCATCAGCCCAAACCTGAATGTTGCCTGGGTCTTGCTGCATGCAGGCACCGACTGCTTCATTATCTGAGGGGTTGTGAATGGAACTGAACACTGTGCAATAATCAGTGAACATCCCCATTTCTGACCTTATGATGGAGGGAAGGTCATTGATGAAGCAGCTGAAGATGATGGTTGGGCCTAGGACACTGCCCTGAGGAACTCCTGCAGCAATGTCCTGGGGCTGAGATGATTGGCCTCCAACAACCACTACCATCTCCCTTTGTCCTAGGTATGACTCCAGCCACTGGAGAGTTTTCCCCCTGATTCCCATTGACTTCAATTTTACTAGGGCTCCTTGGTGCCACACTCTGGCAAATGCTGCCTTGATGTCAAGGGCAATCACTCTCACCTCACTTCTGGAATTCAGCTTTTTTGTCCATGTTTAGACCAAGGCTGTAATGAGGTCTGGAGCAGAGTGGTCCTAATGGAACCCAAACTGAGCATTGATGAGCAGGTTATTGGTGAGTAAGTGCCGCTTGATAGCACTGTCGACGACACCGTCCATCACTTTGCTGATGATTAAGAATAGGCTGATGGGGCGGTAACTGGCCGGATTGGATTTGTCCTGCTTTTTGTGGACAGGACACACGTGGGCAATTTTCCACATCATCAGAAATGAATAATTTAAGTGGTTGTATTTCACAAAAAGTGAACATGGAGTAACAGTTATGTGCAGATGCACAGTTGACATCGGTACCACTTGTCTTTGAATAATAATAAATAATAAATAAAAAAGTACATTTCCCCACATCAATGGTTGTCTTTCAGGTCCAGTGACGACCTAACACAGTCGGTTTAAGGGTTTATTGTTAATCAAGACAGGCTAATAATCTTGTTGTTTAGAGTTTGGGACGACCGAAGCCATTCTTTGGTACCCGCCGCAAACTCTGTTCCCTAGCCACCAACTCCATCCCTCTCCCTGGCCACTGTCTGAGGCTGAACCAGACCATTCGCAACCTTGCGTCCTATTTGACCCAGAGATGAGTTTCCGACCATATATCCACTCCATCAACAAGACCACCTACATCCACCTCCGTAACATCGCCTGTCTCCGCTCATCTGATGCTGAAACCCTGTGTTACCACTAGAATCGACTATTCTAATGCTCTCCTGGCTGGCCTCCCATCTTACACTCTCCATAAACTTGAGCTCATCCAAAACACTGGTGCCCATATCCTAACTCACACCAAGTCCCGTTCTCCCATCAGCCTTTTGCATTGGCTCCAAGGAAACGCCTCAATTTTAAAATTCTCATCCTTGTTTTCAAATCCCTCCATAGTCTCACCCCTCCCTATCTCAAATCTCCTCCAGCCCAACAACCCACCGGGATCTGCACGCTCCTCCAATTCTTGCCTCTTGCACAGTCCCAATTCTAATCGCTCCATCATTGCCGGTTGTGCCTTCAGCTGCCTATGCCCTTAGCTCTGGGATTCACTCTCCAAGCCTCTCTGCCCCTCCTCCTTTAAGAAGCTCCTTAAAACCAACTACTTTGACCGTGTTTTTTGTCCTAATACATAATTTTTTAAAATTCGTTCATGGGATGTGGGGTCGCTGGCAAGGCCAGCATTTATTGCCCATCCCTAATTGCCCTCGAGAAGGTGGTGATGAGCCGCCTTCTTGAACCGCTGTAGTCTGTGTGGTGAAGGTTCTCCCACAGCGCTGTTAGGTAGGGAGTTCCAGGATTTTGACCCAGTGACAATGAAGGAACAGCGATATATTTCCAAGTCAGGATGGTGTGTGACTTGGAGGGGGAACGTGCAGGTGGTGTTGTTCCCATGAGCCTGCTGCCCTTGTCCTTCTAGGTGGTAGCGGTCGTGGGTTTGGGAGGTGTTGTCGAAGAAGCCTTGGCGAGTTGCTGCAGTGCATCCTGTAGATAGTACAAACTGCAGCCATGGTGCGCCGGTGGTGAAGGGAGTGAATGTTTAGGGTGGTGGATGCGGTGCCAATCAAGCGGGCTGTTTTGTCCTGGATGGTGTCGAGCTTCTCGAGTGTTGTTGGAGCTGCACTCATCCAGGCAAGTGGAGAGTATTCCATCACACTCCCAGCTTGTGCCTTATTGATGGTAGAAAGGCTTTGGGGAGTCAGGAGGTGAGTCACTCGGCGCAGAATACCCAGCCTCTGACCTGCTCTTGTAGCCACAGTATTTATGTGGCTGGTCCAGTTAAGTTTCTGGTCGATGGTGACCCCCAGGATGTTGATGTTGGGGGAATTCGGCGATGGTAATGCCGTTGAATGTCAAGGGGAGGTGGTTAGACTCTCTCTTGTTGGAGATTGTCATTGCCTGGCACTTGTCTGGTGCGAATGTTACTTGCCACTTATCAGCCCAAGCCTGGATGTTGTCCAGGGCTTGCTGCATGCGGGCACAGACTGCTTCATTATCTGAAGGGTTGTGAATGGAACAGAACACTGTACAATCATCAGCACAGATCCCCATTTCTGATCTCATGATGGAGGGACAGTCATTGATGATACAGCTGAAGATGGTTGGGCCCTGGTATGGCTCGGTGTCAAATTTTGTTTGATAACGCTCCTGTGAAGTGCCTTAGGAGGTTTTACTACGTTAAAGGAGCTATATAAACGCAAAGTTGTTGTTGGAGGAAATAACTTCAATCTCTAGTCAGTTAGTATTTTAACTAGCTTTCATCTCTGTGCTCTCTTTTTAAAAAAATGTGTGAATACACTTGGTTTTAAAATACAACATTTAAAATACAACCCAAATCCTACCTGGTCAAAAAAAACCAGCTGCTTTATCAGATTTAATTAAAAAAGGTTAAAAACCAGATGCAGGTCACTACATCAAGTTTCACACATCACTTCATTTTTAAAGAGGTGTTCAAGCCACTTGGAGCAAGAAGGGGTCTTCTTTCTTTTCTTAAAAATTGCCTCTTAATATTTCAAAATGAATCAGTGAAAAAAAAACTTGGCAACTCTGATACAAGGCAAATCAAAAGAAAAAATCCCAGGTAATACTGCAATATCTTTGGGAACAGAACTAAATATTACAAAAAAGGTCACAAAATGTGGGTGACACTGGCAAGGCTGCATTTATTGTCCATTCCTAGTTGCCAGGGTGGTGATGGCCAGTCTTCTTGAACCACTGAATCACAGTGATGGTTAGTTTTACAACTGAGTGGCTTGCTACTTCAGAGGCCATTAAGAGCCATTATGAGATGCAGTTCTTGAAGGATAAGTGTACCAGTTGGGGTTTAATGGTCATTTTCTCTTGCCAGCATGCTTGGGAGTACAATTTTACATGGTTGGATTTGAACTCAGGATTGCTAGTCCAGCAGCATAACTACTACACCGCTGCACCCAAAAGAAGTACATCTGCATTTTAATCTAAATTCACATTCCAGCCTTCCAACATTTTTTCAATATGGTATAAATGATTAGTCCTCAGAAGGGTTAATCCCAATAATATCACATTTCCACTGACCAAGCTATACCTTTATTGGGAGGATACTTGGGCTTTTTACCACCTCCAACCAAAGCTAAGTAATTGCATCGAAAAAGCATTTCAACATGACCAACTCCTCCTTCCATAAATTCTGTAAAAGGGAAAAAAAATCGTAATTGCCCAAATGTATAATGGTGCAAAACAGTCAGCATTACCAAAATAGTGTCCAAATGAGTGTAGTGTAAAATCAAGAAATACAATGTAACCTTACCAGCACATTATGTTGTGACAAAGTTCTATCATGCTTTTGCTCACTGGTATATCATTTTGGAATATATATAATATAACCTCCAAACTAATATTTACACCTATTTATCTTACACTAGAAGGCAGTCTAAACATTAAATGCACCTGTAGGCAAGTGCCAAAGAATTTTATTGTTAATACTCAAATGCTGCCACTCATAAAATGAAGTGTCAAATTGCACTGAAACCTCCATTCTAGCTTAAAAAGTATCGTTAAATGTCAATTAGTAAAGGAGTCATCAATGTTGGCAGTCAAGCGAGCATTACTCGGCTTCTCCTCTTCTCTTCAAATCATACAATGGGACCTTTTACGTAAGCTTGGAGGGCTTGATTTAACATTTCATCCAAAAGAGGGCACTTCTAACAGTGGAGCACTTCCGCATTACTGCGCTGTAGGTCAGCAAGCAAGAAAATCGAATTGCTGGCCTGTACAGTGGGGTTGAGCACTTAGCCCAACCTTGGCCAGAAGAGAAAAAAAAATAGCAGGTAGCACTGCAAGAGGCAAATACTTCTATTGTTGCTGCCAGTGCGGTTGTCTCCGGAGAAACCTCTCAAGATCCTTGGGACACAATTGTCTCTCGGCCTGAACATTATTTCCCACATTCACCTCTTGCTAAAATGTTCTTACATCATTGATCAACTCAGTATTTTAAAAATCCTTAACTTCTCACGTGTAATTTAGACCCTGGAAACAGAAATCAAAAGGCAAACCTCTTATTTACAATAAAAATGAATCTTAAATTCAACAACTGAGGCTTCAATTGTAATGGTTGTAAAAGCAATAGTAAATCACAAATCTGCATTACCTGACTGGCGATACGCCTCACCTTGTTTTTCCTTCTCTTTGAGTGGATCAGTGTTATAGACTCGGAATCCATTTTCCATTCCACATGCAAAACAACCTGCAATTAGGAAACAGAAAGCATTGAGAACCTTCACGCAACTCCTAGTGTTGAGAGGAAACATTTTAATTTTAACTACTGCTCATTTTTAAAACCAAGCATAATGGTGATGTTCTGCCTCAATAATTAGAACAAAAGTATCAAAAGAACATTAGTAAGATGGGTTAAATAGCCTTCCTCAAAAAATTTATCTTGTCACCTACAGTCTTGCAAACAGCACTACAGAGAAGCCCAACTCAATTTCATGATAACCTACAGAAGAAATCTAGAATTTTAAAAAAAGGAGACGTAAAATACTGTACAAGGTTGTGTATAAGGTTACAAGTGAAATATTTTTATTCTAGATCTATATTTTTAGTCTTTGCACAGTATCCATAGAACAGTCCACAAAGTTGCCTGGGAGGGTAGGAATATTCAGGACAACAGTTTAAAAAAAGTACATCCTCCACTTCAACATCTGGACTTGGATTCGCATTGGTCTCAGACTAAAGTCTGGAGGTGTGTTATGCTAGTTAAGAGTTTACAGCATTCAAATTGCAAAATTGGTACTGGGCTCTTTTCTTCTTCATCCCCACCTTAATTTTCTTCCATTCTCTTCTCTCGCGCAAGGTGATTAACAGTCACGTCCTTCCATGGCCGTAACCAGCTGATAAGATGGCTAATCCCACAACTCATCCTATGAAAAGGGAACATTCCACACCCAATGGATGTCAACCCAGAATTCAGAGCCCAGACTGTCTGGAGCGGGGTCCGAGCCAGGCACCTTTTGACTCTCAGGAGGCAGGAATGCTATCACTAAGCCAAAGGCTCACTCCAGCTAGCTGAGTGATAGAGACTAACTGCAGTGCTCCCTGATTAAGAGGTAAACAATGCATACCTGGGACTATAGTTTAGAACATACTAAACCATTGGGTGAAAAAAAGCACAGGTATTGCAATTCAGCAAAATTAGCAAGTAAATCTAGTATATGTTTGGAACACCAATTGTCAATATGTAGTACTGATTTATGAACATCCATTTGGCATTTTCACTTTCTACCCATACGTATGGTGTTTACCTCAACAGGTTTGCTTCAGCTGTGAATCACTATTATTGGAATATTCTGCTCCCCCCTCAGGTTGCATGCCATCAAGTTAAAAGAATCATCGAAAGGTTACAGCACAGAAGGAGGCCATTCGGCCCATCGAGTCCACACCAGCTCTATGCAAGAGCAATCCAGCTAATCCCATTCCTCCACCTTTCCCCGTAGCCCTGCAAATTTTTTCCTTTAAAGTACTTATCCAGTTCCCTTTTGAAGGTCATGACTGAATCTGCCTCCACCCCCCCCTCGGGCAGTGCATTACAGATCCTAACCACTTGCTGTGTAAAAAAAAAGTTTTCCTCAAGTCACCTTTGGTTCTTTTGCCAGTCACCTTAAATCTATTTCCTCTGGTTCTTGACTCTTCCACCAATGGGAACAGTTTCTCTCTACCTACTGTTGAGACCCTTCATGATTCTGAATACCTCTATCAAATCTCCCTCGCAACCATTTCTATTCCAAGGAGAATAACCCCAGCTTCTCCAGTCTATCCACGTAACTGAAGGCCCTCATCCCTGGAATCATTCCAGTAAATCTTTTCTGCACCCTCTCTAAGGCCTTCACATCTTTCCTGAAATGCAGAGCCCAGAACTGGACACAATACTCCAGTTGTGGCCGAACCAGTGTTTTATAAAAGGTTCATCATGACTTCCATACTTTTGTACTCTATGCCTCTATTAAGCCCAGGATCCTGTATGCTTTCCAAGCACTTTCTCAACCTGCCCTACCACCTTCAACAATTTGTGCACATATACCCCCAGATCTCTCTGCTGCTGTACCCCTTTTAGAGTTGTGCCCTTTAGTTTATAGTGATAGACCGCGAGGATATAGACAGGCTGGTGGCATGGGCAGACACGTGGCAGATGAAATTTACCGCAGAAAAATGCGAAGTGATACATTTCGGCCTCGCTCTTCCTACCGAGATGTATCACTTTGCATTTTTCTGCAGTAAATTTCATCTGCTACGTGTCCACCTATGCCACCAGCCTGTCGAGATCCTAGAGGTCTATCACTATCCTCCTCATTGTTTACTATCCTTCCAAGTCTTGTATCATCTGCAAATTTTGAAATTGTGCCCTGTACATCCAAGTCTAAGTCATTAATATATATTCCGACACCAGGGAACACCACTGTACACCTCCCTCCAGTATGAAAAACAACTGCTCACCACTGTTTCCTGTCCCTTAGCCAATTCTGTATCCATGTTGCGACTGCCCCCTTTATTTCATGAGCTACAATCTTGATAAGCCTACCATGCAGCACTTTATCAAGTGCCTTTTGAAAATCTATATACACCATATCAACTGCATTGCCCTCATCTACCCTCCGTTACCTCATCAAATAACTCGATCAAGTTAGTTAAACATGATTTGCCTTTAACACATCCGCGCTGGCTTTCCCTAATCATGATGTGGAGATGCCGGTGATGGACTGGGGTTGACAATTGTAAACAATTTTACAACACCAAGTTATAGTCCAGCAATTTTATTTTAAATTCACAAGCTTTCGGAGATTTTCTCCTTCCTCAGGCACATTTGCCTGAGGAAGGAGAAAATCTCCGAAAGCTTGTGAATTTAAAATAAAATTGCTGGACTATAACTTGGTGTTGTAAAATTGTTTACAATTTCCCTAATCAATCCACCCTCGTCCAAGTGACTGATAATTCTGTCCCGTATTATCATTTCTAAAAAGGTTTCCCTACCACTGAGGTTAAACTGACTGGCCTATAGTTGCTGGGTTTATCCTTAAACCCTTTTTTGAACATGGGTATAACATTTGCAATTCTCCAGTCCTCTGGCACCACCCCCATATCTACAGACGTTTGGAAGATTATGGACAGAACTTCTGCAATTTCCACCCTTACTTCCCTCAGCAGCCTAGGATGCATCCCACCCGGACCGCATTTATCTACTTTAAGTACAGCTAGCCTTTCCAGTACCTATTCTGTCTCAATTTTTAGCCCATCCAGTATCTCAACTATATCTTCTTTTACTGAGACTCTGGCACCATCTTCTTCCATGGTAAAGACAGATGCAAAGTACTCATTTAGTACCTCGTCCATCCCTTCTGCCTCCATAAGTAGATCTCCTTTATGGTCCCTAATCGGCCCCACCCCTCCTCACTACCTATTTACATGCCTGTAGAAGACTTTTGGATTCCCTTTTATGTTGGTTGCCAGTCTATTCTCATATTCTTTGCCCCTCATTTCCTTTTTCACTTCCCCTCTGAACTTTCTATATTCTGCCTGGTTCTCACTTATGTTATCAACCTGACATCTGTCATACGCCCTTTCTTTCCGTTTCATCTTACTCACTATTTCCTTTGACAACCAGGGAGCTCTGGCTTTAACTGCCCTACCTTTCTGCCTCGTGGGAATGTGCCTAGACTGTATCCGAACCATCTCCTCCTTAAAGGCCGCCCACTGTTCAACTATAGTTTTGCCTGCCAATCTTTGATTCCAATTTACCTGGGCCAGATTTGTTCTCATCCCATTGAAATTGGCCCTCCTCCAATTGAGTTTTTTTTAAAACTTGAGTGGTCCGTGTCCGTGGAGTAGCAGCTATCGACGGAGTCTGGTTTTGACACAGTCTATAATTGGGAATTTGGTGAGTGAGGGGATTCGGTGCCGTAAGGGGCGAGATGCATTTCTTTAGACAGTGGAGGGTACAGAGAGCAGGACACAGCAAGAACAAAACAAAACTGCAGTGTGACGTCACAGGTAAGTGGTTGGTGGTGAGTATCTCTTCTGTTTTCTTCTTTCTTAGGACTGTGGGCTAAGTAACATAGCATAAAGCCAAATTTTTTTTTTTTAAAAACTAAAAACTTAATTTAGTTATAGCAAGGAGCGTTTTTTAGTGAATCAAGGTCCCTAGTGTAGTTTACTCCTTTAAATTACTCTTAATTTAGAGAATGTTAAGTCCTTAAACGGAGTAACTAACGAGCTTAATCTAAGGCGAGTCATGGCAGCATGGCTCACACCCGTGAAATACTCCTCCTGCATTACGTGGGAAGTCATGGACACTACCAGTGTCCCTGGCGACCACGTGTGCAGGAAGTGTGTCCAGCTGCAGCTACTGGCTAACTGCATTTCAGAGCTGGAGCTGCGGGTGGATTCACAGTGGAGCATCCGCGATGCTGAGATTAGCATGGATAGCATGGTCAGTGAGGTGGTCGCACCGCAGGTAAAGATTACGCAGGCAGAAAGAACATGGGTGACCGTCAGGCAGAGTAAAAGGACTAGGCAGGTAGAGCAGGAGTCCCCTGGGGCCATCTCCCTCTCGAACAGATGTTCCGCTTTGGATATTGTTGGGGGAGATGGCTTATCAGGGGACTGCAGCAAGAGCCAAGACTGTGGCACCACGAGTGTCTCAGCTGCACAGGAGGGGAAGAAAAAGAATAAGACAGCAATAGTGATAGGGGATTCCACCATAAGGGGAACAGGTAGGCGTTTCTGCCACCGCAGACATGACTCCAGAATGGTATGTTGCCTCCCTAGTGCTGGGGTCAAGGATGTCATGGAGCAGCTGCAGGGGGAGGGTGAACAGCCAGAGGCTGTGGTCCATATCGGTACCAATGTCATCGGTAAATAAAGGGATGAGATCCTGCAAGCAGAATATAGGGAGTTAAGAAATAAATTAAAGACTAGGACCTCTAAGGTAGTAATCTCAGGATTACTCCTAGTGCCACATGCGAGAGAGAGCAGAAATAGGAGAATAGACCAGATGAATGCGTGGCTTGAGAGATGGTGTAGGAGGGAGGGGTTTAAATTCCTAAGGCATTGGACTGATTCTGGGAAAGGCAGGACCTGTACAAGCTGGACGGGTTGCACCCAAGCAGAACCGGGTCCAATATCCTCACGGGGGCATTTGCTAGTTCTGTTGGGGAGGGTTTAAACTAGTATGGCAGGGGGATGGGAACCAAAAGGCAGGTACAGATAGGACAAATTCCGACCAGGAAATGGGAAGTAGGAAAGCACTTAGTGACATAGTTAGCGACTCAAAGGCAAAAGAAGCAAAGGTTAAATAGTGTTCAGCACAGGAATTTGACGGGGGTTAAAGGGTATATACTTGAATGCAAGGAGTATTACAAACAAAGCAGATGAGCTAAGGGCACAGATAGACACATGGCAGCAGGATATCATTGCTAGAACGGAAACCTGGCTTAAAAAGAGGGGGATAACTGGCAGCTCAATATCCCAGGATATAGAGTTTTCAGGCAGGATAGAGTGGGTGATTAAAAAAAAGGAGGGGGGGTAGCATTATTGGTTAAATTACAGTTGTGAGAAGGGAAGATATGCTAAATGGATCATCAATCGAGGCCATATGGGTTGAGCTAAGAAATAAAAAACGGGGCAGTCACACTACTAGGAGTGTACTATTGACCCCCGAATAGCGAAAGGGAGGTAGAAGAACAAATATGTAGGCAAATTTTTGAGTGCAAAAATAAGAGGGCAATAATAGTAGGGGACTTCAACTACACTAACATCAAATGGGATTCAAACAGTGTGAGGGGCACAGGGGGTGCAAAATTCTTGATCGGTGTCCAGGAGGACTTTTTTAGCCAGTACGTGATAAGCCCAACAAAAGGGGATGCAATACTAGATTAAGTCCTGGGAAATGAAGATGGGTAAGTGGGTGAAGTGACAGTGGGTGACCATATTGGGGTTAGTGACCACAATTCAGTTAGTTTTAGCATTATTATGGAAAAGGAGAGTTAAATCAGGAGTAAATGTTTTAAATTGGGGGAAGGCAAATTTTACAGAATTAAGAGATGATTTGGCAGAAGTGGACTGGACACAACTACTTGGAGAAATCAGTAGCAAGCCAATGGGAGGCATTAAAAAGTGAAATTCTACATCCCCTCAAAGAAAAAGGGTGGCACTGCCAAATTTAGAGCCCCCTGATTGTTTAGAAGTATCCGGGGCAAGATAAAGCAGAAAAAGAAAGCTTATGACTGTCACAAAACTAAATACTGCAGAAAGCCTAGAGGGGTATAGATAGTAAAGAGATGACGTAAAAAAAGGAAATAAGGAAAGCAAAGAGAGGGCATGAAAAAATATTAGCTAGTAAGATTAAAGAAAACCCAAAGATGTTTTATCAGAACATTATGAACAAGTGGATAGCTAAGGAAAAGGTGGGAACTATCAGGGATGATAAGGGTAACTTGTGTGTAGAAGCAGAGGATGTGGGAAGGTTTTTAAATGAATATTTTGTCTCCGTAGTCACAAAGGAAAGGGATGAGGGACTGGAATCCTTGAAAGTTGATAAGTCACCAGAGCCGGATGGATTGTTTCCTAGGCTTTTGAAGGAAGCCAGGGAGGTAATAGCGGATGCTCTGAGGATCATTTTCCAATCCTCACGAGATACAGGGGAGGTACTGGAAGACTGTAAACGTAGTAACATTGGTTAAAAAGGGTACGAGGGAAAGGCGGAACAGTTATAGGCCGGTCAGTCTTACCTCAGTGGTGGGCAAACTGTTAGTTATCCTATCTCTCAGTATTGATTCTGTCACTTGGAAAGGCATGGTTTAATCAGGGATAGTCAGCATGGGTTTGTTCAGGGAAGGTCATGCCTTACAAATCTGATTAAATTCTTTGAGGAAGTGACAAGGAGGATTGATGAGAGTAGTGCAGTGGATGTTGTCTACATGGATTTTAGTAAGGCATTTGACAAGGTCCCACATGGCAGACTGGTCAGAATGGTAAAAGCCCATGGGATACAGGGAAATATGGCGAAATGGATCCAAAATTGGCTCAGTAACAGGAAACAAAGGGTAAAAGTCGATGGATGTCTTTACGAATGGAAATCCATTTCCAATGGTGTGTCACAGGGCTTAGTGTTGGGTCCCTTGCTGTTTGTGGTATATATTAATGATTTGGACTTGAATGTAGGGGGCATGATTGCAAATTTGCAGACGACACAAAAATTGGCCGTGTAGTTGATAGTGAAGAGGATAGCTGTAGACTCCAAGAAGATATCAATGGGTTGGTGGAGTGGGTGGAAAAGTGGCAAATGGAGTTCAACCCGGAGAAGTGTGAGGTAATTCACTTAATAAGGGCAAACAATAAAAGGGAATATATTGAGAGGGGTAGAGGAAGTGAGAGACCTTGGAGTGCATGTGCACAGGTCCCTGAAGGGGGCAGTACAAGTAGATAAGGTTGTGAAGAAGGCATATGGAATGCTCTCCGTTATTAGTCAAGGTATAAAATACAAAAGCAGGGATGTAATGATTGAACTGTACAAAATGCTGGCAAGGCCATAGCTGGAGTATTGTGTGCAGTTCTGGTCACATTACAGGAAGGAGAGAGTGCAGAGAAGATTTACAAGAATGTTGCCAGGGCTTGAAAATTGCAGCTGTGAGGAGAGATTGGATAGGCTAGGGTTGTTTTCCTTTGAGCAGAGGAGGCTGAGGGGAGACTTGATTGAGGTCTACAAAATTATGAGGGGCCTAGATAGAGTAGACAGGAAGTACCTGTTTCCCTTAGCGGAGAGTTCAAGAACTAGAGGACATAGATTTAAGCTGATTGGCGGAAGGATTAGAGGGGACATGAGGAAAAACTTTTTTACCCAGAGGGTGGTGGGTGTATGGAATGCGTGGCCCAAATTGGTGGTAGAGGCAGGGACCCTCAACTCTTTTGAAGAGTACATGGACCTGCAGCTAAAGTGCTGTAAGCTGCAGGGCTACAGACAGAGTGCTGGAAGATGGGATTAGAATGGGCACCTGGTTGTTCTTAGAGCCAGCGCAGACACGATAGGCCGAATGGCCCCCTTCTGTGCTGTATCTTTTCTATGGTTCAGTGTGTCCTTTTTCATTGCTATTCTAAACCTTATGATACTATGATTGCTGCTCCTTAAATGCTCTCCCACTGACACTTGCTCCACTTGGCCCACCTCATTCCCCTGAACCAAGTCCAGCAATGGCTCCTTCCTCGTTGGGCCGGAAACATACTGGTTAAGAAAGTTATGCTGGACACATTTCAAAAATTCCTCTCCCTCTGTGCCCCTTATATTGTTATCCCAGATCTATATTAGGATAGTTGAAGTCCCCAGTTATCACTACTCTATAGCTTTTGCACCTCTATAATTTCCCTGCAAATTTGCTCCTCTATATCCTTCCCACTAGTTGGTGGCCTATAGAATATGCGAAATAGCTTAATTATAAAGCCAGCCTTTTTTTCTTATAAATACTTGTGCTGCACAAATTAGGTCACTTTAAAACAGAATCTATCAAAATATATCAAATATTAAACATTTCACAAAACAATTTTCCATTGCAAATAGAAGTATACAAGAAACTGCTACAGAATACCCTAATATTTCACTGCAAATTCCACATAAGTAGGCAAATGTGGCAAGATGGTCAAATACTTCAATGGTCTTGCTAATACTCAAGTCAGAAATCAACAATGATCACATGGTACAATATGTAAATATAGCTTGAACAGAAAGTGGCAGTATGTAATGGGGAGGCTTGGTAATGGAACATGCACTAGTGTGATAATCATCGTAGTCCAATATGTGAGCAACTAGCCACATGTGACTAATTGGGAATCCAGATATAGCTAATTGCATTTTTCATTAATAAAAAAAGTAATAGATACTGTCGTTGGGCATATGATCACAATACTCAGTCACATGGTGCACAGGTGTACTTCAACTTTATCAGCTTGATCGGCACGTCATCCACCCCCCTTCGTCACCGGCGTATCGTGGCTGCAGTGTGTACTTACTACAGGTTCAGCAAGTCACCACGGCTTCTTCAACAGTACCTCCCTAAACCATGACCTCCACCAACCAGAAGGACAAGGGCAGCAAGTGCATAGAATCATAGAATGGTTACAGCACAGAAGGAGGCCATTCGGCCCTTGGAGACCGTGCCAGCTCTTTGTAAGAGCAATCGAGTTAGTCCCATTCCCTCACTCTTTCCCTGTAGCCCTGCAAATTTTTTCCCTTCAAGTATTTACCCAATTCCTTTTTGAAGCCATAAATGAATCTGCTTCCACCACCCTTTCAGGCAACACATTCCAGATCATAACTACTCGACATATGAAAAAAGCTTTTCCTTATGTTGCCTTTGTTTCTTTTGCCAATCAGTTTAAATCTGTGTCTTCTGGTTCTCAACCCTTCCACCAATTGGAACAGTTTCTCTATTTACTTTATCTAAACCCTTCATGATTTTGAACACTTCTAGCAAATCTCCTCTTAACCTTCTCTGCTCCAAGGAGAACAACCCCAGCTTCTCCAGTCTATCCATGTGACTGAAGTACCTCATCCCTGGAACCATTCTAGTAAATCTTTTATTTTATTGATGGAACACCATCTCCTCCAAGTCACACTCTATCCTAACTCAGACATGTATTGCCGTTTCTTCATCATCACTGGGTCAAAATCCTGGAACTCCCTAACCAACAGCATTGTAGGAGTACCTTCACCACACGGACTGCAGCAGCTCAAGAACAAGGCCTACACCATCCTTTTAAGGGCAACTAGGGATGGTGGCCTTACCAGCGCCACCCACAACCGAAAAATGAAATACTCATTGTTAAGTGAGTTTATTAGTAGATTTAGATCTAGGACTTCACTTGAAACATCAGTATTGTATACATTATTAACACAAAAGAAACTTGACTACCCTATAAAAACAAGCATATAATAACATTCCATTAATATAAACTATTGAATATCATTTCACTTCTGATTTAAATAAGGTTTGATCAAAGAAGAATTTTTGTTAACAGCTGAGGGATAAGCATTTTCAATGTATTATTCTTCTACCCAAAATCATTTTTTAATATTTAAAAAAAGAACTGCTATTCCTTACAGACTTGGTGAACAAGCAGCTCCACTGTAAAGTACATAAGTTAGTATCCCACTTGATTTAGGTCCCTACTACAGGTTTCCAAACTTGAGTGACAGCCATTTACTAAAGTTTACCAACTCACACAGCTCCTGGTAGACTTCCTAGTCCAAGATGCCAAGCAGCACTGCATAGATGGGTTCCTGCAGCCAAGCTTGCCCGAGTGGCTCCCTGCTAATTCAGATGATCTAAAATGGAGGTCCCTGCAGCAAGGGAAAACTTATCATTTCCTACAAAAGGTAGGGATTTTTAAGTTTTATATATAAAATTACTTGCTAAGATTTGAAGGAAATTTTCAAAAGTATTCCTTTTCCAAGTACATGTACTCATCTTCCTTTAATAAACAGCTATTTTCAAAACCAGTTACAACATTTCCTGTACATCTTATCAGTTTCCCCAGACAGCATGTGTCATGCACAACCATTTCCCAACTATTTTGCTGACTAGCTTACTTATGGTGGGATTTTATTTAACTTACAAGGCTAGTAATTAACAGAATATTTCCTGTACTTATGTAAAACACTGAATCAGCCCAATTAGCCCAGCAGCTGAAGCAAAAAAAAACTCCTTTGCACAATACACAGCAAGTAAGCTTCAAATGGAGCTGTATCAATTTGTGCTTAATACCTGCATGAGCTCAATGTAGTGTCGGTACCACATAAAAGCACTGAACAGCTAACACATTGCAATAGTTCAAGCACATGTACTACTTCACAGTATGCAATTGGGAGAAGGAATCAAGACCAAAATGCCAATAAATATTTGTAATTTTTAATAAACATATGAAATTGACACATTGTATAAAAAGATTACTGCACAGAGGTTGTTGAATGTAATGTTGCTTATTTTGAAGACTTGTGGAAATCACTTATGACTCAATTGCTCAGGAATTATGTGGTTTCCTTCACTTAGGAACAAGAGTAGGCCATTTAGCTGATCTGTACCTCAACTCCATTTACCCACCTGTGATCTCTATCCCTTGATATCTTTACTTATCAAAACCCTTTCAATTTCAATCTAGAACATTTCAATTGACTCAACATCTACAGGTTTTTGAGTCAGAGTTTCAGATTTCCACTACAGTTTGTACAAAAAAGTGCTTCCTGATTTCACTGTTAAAAATGGCCCACCTCTAGTTTTAATATTGTGCTCTCTTGTTCTGGATTCCTCCACTAGAGGAAATAGCTGTCTTCACCTTATTAAATCCCTTTATCATTTCAAACACCTCAAATCATATCACCCCTCAACCTTTGAAACTCGAGGGAATACAAGCCAAGTTTATGCAACCTGTTCTCATGATAAGCCCCCCTGTATCACTTGTGCAATAAACGTCAGCAACTTCCTCTGCATTATCCTCCATCTATTTCAGGTCTTAGTACAGGAACATCCTGATCACAGTCCAAATTAAACACAATGAACTGCAAAGAAATAATCTTGCTGTTTTCAAGGTACTAAAACAAATTGTCAGTTTTAACCCAATATTGGCATTACCAGGTTTGGGGTGTGTGGAGGAAGACGACAAAAATATCAAAGTTACATTTATTCTATGCGTCTACAATCTGGAGGAATGCTGGCTCGGAATTCGCTGAAATGGTGATACTGGGACGAATGCCATAAGTGAGACCACTGAGCTCCCCGATCCTCCAGTGGCGAATTCACGCCACAATTTGCTGAATAAAGGGGCAGAAATCACTCCCAAAATAACGATGAGTTCAACAGCGTTCTCCTTGGTAGTACCGAAATGGAGGAGCATGCGTTTGCACATGCACGGTGAAACGCAGAAATCCAAAACTTGCTGCTAGTGGTTCGCCGGCAATATGACAGCTTTGAATTAAAGGGCCATCGCACAATGCAATCATTGGAAAAGTGCAAACTTATCTGCCCAGCTGGAAAGTAATTAAGTTTTAACAGCACGTTAAGTCTTAATAACTGCCAAACAACTAAAAATTAACTTTGAAAAATGTGGAGTCTCACTACTCATTATTTTAAGAGTTTTTTTTTAAAAAAACTTTTCCCTTCTGTCTCTTATTTAATTCAATTATTTCTTACCATCTTTCTCTCCCCCCCCCCCCCCCCTTTTGCTGTCTAATTGTTTTTACATGTGATTTAAAATGTTGTACCTTTCACTTCCTGGTTTAATAATTCAAAGCTAGCAAAGAAAGTGAATGCAGCTATCAAAAATGCTGCGATCCGATAGGATTGATCTCTCCCCTCAACCACTCGCTTCTCCCAGGGTCCTAGCTTTGCCTGAAGTGACGCTGGGCTCTTCTCTGCTTCCTATTAGAGGAAGTGCCCGAACAAAAGATCGCAGTAAGTTTGTAGGTTAGTATAAATCTATGGAGCGGCAAGGAGTGTTGGTTCACTGCTCAGAGTGATTTCTACCCTAGTAATTAGAATACACTGCAGTGAACATAGCAGCGGATCAGGAGCAGCACATCCACTGGCCAGGGTACTTTTCGTTCCTCCATAGATGAATCATATTTTTGAATTCTGATAGACCAAAAGAAATGTTTTGAAAAAGAAAAAAAATCACAATTGGGATTTTTTTTTAATAACACTAATACTTTGAAATATATTGGATAACCATGGCTACGAGTAAATGCATTTTTTCTTTCCCAACATATATTTGTAAGGAGTCAACGATAGCAGAGCTCTACAGTCCGGGTTAATTTGAACAGAACGCTTAAATAGTAACTTTGTTTTAGTGAAATATTTCGGACTTAGCACAAGTGCGTGTTAGAACCTTTGCAGGGAGCAATCGGCCGAGAATAACGGCACTTTCCAGTTGCGGAAGGTTCTTGGGGATTGATCAGCTAATTTATCTATTTTGTCTCTGTGGCTGTGATACTAGAGAGTTATCATTTTCTTACAGCCTGTCACCTCTGATAAATTAATGCAAGTAACCGATATGGGGAAAATAATCTCCCCCAGATACTGAATGTTGTTGATCACTGAAACGGTGATTAAGAGATTCTTTTAGATGGGTCCCCTGCTGTCTTTCCATGCTTGCACTCTTTTCACAGGGCTTCTTACATAGTTAGAATTTTAATTTCTTTAAAACATTGGTTTCCTTGGGCTACACCATGTTCAAATTGGTCAAATCTTGCCCATTTCAGAAAAAACAAATAGAAATGGATTTCATAGAAAATTTTCATTTACGTTGTACAATACATATCTCTGACAAGACTTTGGGACTTGTCAATTGTAAAAGTTTTAGATTGGTTTATTGTGTTGTTTGAATGTTCAATTGTTACACGGGTTTTAATAATAAAATGTACATTTCCATCCTGTTGCCTCTCCATTTCTCCTTCCTGGTTTCTCGAGTCTCACGTTCAATTTAAGCCCTGTTTATAGATGGCAACAGTCGGCTACAATGAACAAGTGCAGTTTGATTTTAAAAATGAAGAATTAAATGGTAATTTGTTGCATTCAAAATTAATCAAACATTTGTAAATTTGAGTGATCTGATTATTGCAATGTAACAAATACATTCAAGATATAAGTGGATGAATTAATTACAGGAATTACAGGAGTTTGAACAGCTAACATGTCATACTTACAATCACCTACAAGAAACCCAGGAGTAAAACCAGCAAATTGATGATCACCATAGACTGCAATGGTGGGCTGAGTGGCAACACCAAACTTTTAAAAATGGCAGAGTAGCGCAAATGACCCAGCAAATTATGACACAGCAAACTAATGGCATAACTCACTATTATTTCCGAGAACCTTCATGTTTAAATAATGCATCGTTACTATGGTGCAAGTTTCTAGCAAATTCAAGTCATTTTTTCCCCCCCAACTGATTGAAGCAAATAAATGGAGAGATTAACTACCAGGGGGCATAAAGTAGCTTTGCTTTCCATTTGTATTGGATTCAAGTCTGTAGCCAAAAACACTGATCTGGAGCCAGCATATTTCAAAAAGATAGACGTCAACTATCTGTGGACAACTGACCCTGCAGTCAGGGACACTCCCTTTTTGCACTGGTCCTGAATCAGGAATCCTGAAAAAAAACATTTCTGATGCTGCTTAGTTAATTGGAGCATGGCAAGTGCATGAGTTAGGATACAGATCTTTAAAGGTGTATTAATTGTCTCTTGCTATAATGTTCTATATTTTTGACCTGCTGTTTAGAAGCAACCCAAAAGTTGAGTTGAGCCTGGTGGAGCCAGATGAATACCAGAAATTTCTTTGCACAGACGACAATGGATGCCTTCAGGTATAGTCCAGCAGTCCAAAAGATGGTTAAGAGATCATAAACCATGACGGCAAACCCCAAAATTCAAATAGCATCTTTAAATCACTTCTATATGATAAAAATTGGTGAAATTTTAAGAGCAGTTTTCTTACTGGTGCAGTACAGGATGGTCATCAGTTTGAATTGATACTATTCTAATTCCCTTCAAATTTGAAGAAGACATGGATATGATTTAAAACCAGAAAGTTTTTATATCAGTTAGTTTTAATCATGTAAACTAACTACATTGATAGTGGCCACAGAGTTGAACAGACTGACCAGTAAATCTACATTCCAATTAAGAGGCCACGCAGCACTTAGGAGGGGAAGGGAGGTTTTCAAACAACTTGCATCTATATAGCACCTTTAACTTAAAAAAAAATCCCAAGGCGCTTCACACAAACCTAATCAGAGAAAAAGCAACACCGAACCAAAGAAGGAGACATCTGGAGGGGTAACTAAAAGCTTGGTCAAAGGGGTGGGTTTAAGGAGGGTCTTAAAAAAAGGAGAGGGGTCAAAAGGCAGAGAAATGTAGGGAGGGAATTCCAGAGCTTAAAGCAGAGACCAGGGGTGTCAAAATCAATTTACATGGTGGGCCTGATCCGACATCCTGGCTCTTGGCATGGGACACATTCAGCACAAGTTATTTGGACACACCGGAGTAGAAATTGGTATGCGCTTCGTTTTTTTTTTAAGGCATAAAACAGGCGCAGTGCATACTAATTCCTTGGCACGAGGTCCTGCACTTAATCTGCTCTGGCAGCATGGCTGCCATCATATTGGTCCTCACTGTTTGTCAGAGCACCTGGCAAATGCCCGAAACCAGCATTGGATCAATTTAAATGTTTCAGGAACCTTCTGCAAAATTAGTGAAGAACTAGATGGAGCATGCAAGTGGCCCTTAAAAAGGCATTGCTGGAGATGTGCGAGGGAAAGTTTTTTTTAAAAAATTACTCCTTCCGTGGAGCTGGGAAGAGGAGGAGTACTCCCCGCAGCTCCAAAGCACTACAGTGAGCTGCTGCCGGCCCCTACTCAACCCTCCTGCATTTCTCTCCACCCCATCTTGCGGGGCTACCAGCAATGCAGCAAGCCCAAATTTGAACCCCTATTAAAATGAGGCCTGAGGTCCAATTTTGGATGAGCCTCAGGCCCCACTGTCTGGCGCACGTTCGAATTTCAACCCCACTACTTTGGTATGCAGTTCTTCAGAAATTCACGATCCGAAAATGGTTTTGATGACACAGCTATTTCACAGGCAATCACACAGCATGTCTTAGCAGCATCATTTATATGGCAAGCATTAGCAAACAATAATTTGCTGCTTTTTAGATGATGGTGCCAATTCAGAAAATGCATCTTTTTGTAAGTTTCCTGTGTACTTACCATATTTCTCACCGTGGTTTGCTTCATAGTATCTTCGAAGGTTGTATTCTTTCACCACAGCTATCTGTTGCTTACAAATCAAGCACATTGGCTAAAATCCCAGTCACCATGACACACTCTCCTTCCAATCCCATCTTTCAGCGGTTCCCCTTTATCAGACCCTACACCACTGTCATGAAGTCATAATAAGTGTACTTGTAACAAAAGCAACGATTAATCAGCATTTTTCCTTTCAAACTACAGAGTCCAACAGTAGCATTCTGTATATTAATTATTTGTTGAGGTTTCTGCTTCCATCTCTCTCCCTGGATTCTGTTTCAAAGTGTGGGCTTATTGGGCTACCAGACCCAAATTACTTTAGCTCAGCCTGACCTAGATGGTTTTACTTTATAAATTCACCTTTCCTTATTGCTCCAAATCAAAACAGAAAATGGAAGCACCTAGGAGTGCAGTGTGCCGCTAATCCGATATACTGTACAATACCTTGCTACATACTGTAGGATCCAGATCTTTATCACCTACTCCAAAAACAACTTACACCTCGACCTAACAAGACAACAATCCAGAACCAAGCTAATTTGACTTTTTAAGCAGGCTATATAGGAATGTCATACACATGAAATAAAAACCAAATTCATTCACAATACATTTTTGAGAAAGGTATTAAATCTATCTCACTATTGTTCCAAACATTTAAATACAAAATACATGGAGGAGTGACAGGCTATAGAAATAATTACAAATATGTTGCTCAGAAATAATTTAGAAAAATAATCCTCCCCACCACGACAGCCAGTCTCCCCCTCAAATCCCATTGTACAGCTGTTCCCCTTGTTGCTGATTGTAGCCAGAGCTCAAACCTAAGCTTCAAACTCTGCGAGATCCCAAGCGAGGACCCGACAGGTGAGATGGGGGTGTATGGTGTAAGGCGAATTGCTGTATTACACGTCAGTTATTGGTGGTGGAAGCAATTTGAGTTGAAGAAAAAGCAAAAAGGATTACATTTAGGTACAAAATTACCAAAGGAGTGTTGTCTGTACAGTAGACATTTACAGAGCAGTATTAGCAAAACGTAACAACTTGCATTTATATAACACTTTTAACATAGTAAAAGGTCCCAAGGCACTTCACAGGAACATTATCAAACAAAATTTGACATCAAGCCAACAAAGAAGATATTAGGACAGGTGACCAAAAGCTTGGTCAAAGGAGTAGGTCATAAGAGTCTTAAAAAAAGAGATAGATGCAGAGGTTCAAGGAGGAAATTTGAGAGCTTAGGGCCCAGGCAGCTGAAGGCACATCCACCAATGGTGCAGCAATGATCATGAGGGATGCACAAGAGGCCAGAATTGGAGGAGCGCAGAGATCACAGAGGGTTGCGGTACTGGAGGAGGCCACAGAGGGACTCCAACACAAAGATTTGAGAATTTTTAAAATCGAGGCATTGCCAGACTGGGAGCCAATGCAGGTCAGCAAGCACAGGGGCGATGGGCTAATGGGACCCAGTATGAGCCAGGATATGGGCAGCAGAGCCTTGGATGAGCCCAAGTCCACAAATCCAACTGTAATTTTACTGTACAAAGCTATTCTAAAGTGAACATTTATGTTTGCAACACTAGTTGCCACAAGAAATTTTGAACACATTGCTTGAAAAAAAGTCACTCATTAATTGTCAGGTGCTCCAATCATTTTTAAACAAATACACAATTACATATGCAATGCACTGGCTAAATAACCATTCACAATTAAACCCAGTCAACATTTACCCAAAGCAATAAAAACAAAAATTAACCAACAGAAACATTTATCCTAAAATATAAAATAATTGAGGCATTGAGTACTGCCCAGGTCTTTGCATTAATCATTTCTTCCAGACAAGTAGGCAACAGCTACCATTTCCAGTGAAACAAACACTTGAGCAGGCAAAAGACCTAAATCTGCCATCAAATTTACATGCAAACTATTTTTAAAATCACATAATTAATGCCAGTTCTAAATAAAAATTGGCACTAATTCAGCACCTTCAATGTAACAAACGACCCAGAATCACTTCACAAAAGGAGATGGGGAGGAAAAGATATGGACAATGAGCAGGAGTTCGGAGAAGTAGGTAGGAGAGATAACTGAAAACCTATGGTTTTGACAAGATTTTTGAAGGTAGGGAAAAAGATAAAGCTTCTCTTCATTGAATGATACAGCACAAAAGGAGGCCATTCAGCCCATCGTGCCTGTGCCAGCTCTTTGAAAGAGCTATGTGGATAACATGTTTCAGGGAGGTGGTCAGCCCGCAGCTTAAGAGAGTGCAGGCAGAGAGGGACTGGGTGACCGCCAGACAGACAAGGACCACCAGGCAGGTAGTGCAGGAGTCCCGAGTGCATCTCGCTCACTAACCAGTATTTAGTTCTGAATACTGGTGAGGGAGAGGGTTCCTCCGCAGAGTGCAGCCAGAACCAAGTCCATAGCACCATGGGTGGCTCGGCTGTACCGGGGGGGGGGGGGGGGGGGGGGAGGAAGGAGGTCAGGAGAGCAATAGCAATAGGGGATTCTATAGTTAGGGAAGCAGACAGACATTTCTGCAGCCACTGACGTGATTCCAGGATGGTATGTTGCCTCCCTGATGCCAGGGTCAAGGAAGTCACTGAGCAGCTGCAGAACATTCGGGGGGGGGGGGGGGGGGGAGGAGAGAGAGAGGGTGAACAGACAGAGGCCATGATCCATATTGGTACCAATGACATAGGCAGAAAGAGGGATGAGGTCCTGCAGGCAAATTTTAAGGAGTTAGGAAAGAGATTAAGAAGCAGGACCTCCAAAGGTAGTAATCTCCAGATTACTCCCGATGCCACGCACTAGCGAGTATAGATATAGGACGATAGAGCAGATGAATGTGTGGCTGGAGAGATGGTGCAGAGGGAGGGCTTTAGATTCCTGGGGCATTGGGACCAGTTCTGGGAAGGTGGAACATGTACAGGCCGGACAGGTTGCACCTCAACGGAGCTGGGACCAATGTCCTTGCAGGAAGGTTCGCTAGTGCTGGGGGGGGTTAAAACTAATTTGACAGGGGGATGGGCACCAGGATGTAGCATTGGAAAGGAGAAACAAGGGGCACAAAGGAGTGGGAGAGACAGGTAGCACTAGAATATGAAATAGTACAGTATTAGGTGGGATCAGACTAAGAGAGAGTACAAGAAAGTCTAAGACTAGTTCGCAGTGCAAGTGTGTAAACGCACAGAGTGTGGTAAACAAGGTTGGTTTGCTGCAGGCTCAAATAGCCACATGGGAATACGAGGTCGTGGCGATAACGGAGACCTGGCTCAAAAAAGGGCAGGATTGGGTATTAAATATTCCTGGATACAAGGTATTCAGGAAAGATAGGGAAGGAAAGAAAGGAGGGGGATGGCAGTATTAAGGAGAATATTGCAGTGCTGGAGAGAGAGGATGTCCTGGAGGGGTCAAGGACAGAATCTATTTGGTTAGAGTTGAGAAATAATAGAGGTGCCATTACACTACTGGGTGTATTCTATAGGCCACCAACTAGAGAAGCAAATTTGCAGGGAAATTACAGAGAGGTGCAAAAGCTATAGAGTAGTGATAACTGGGGACTTCAACTATCCTAATATATAACACACGGAACAGCCATGGGGACCAAATTCGCACCCCAATACGCCAACATTTTCATGCACAAGTTCGAGCAGGACTTCTTCACTGCACAAGACCTCCAACCAACACTATACACCAGATACATCGACGACATTTTCTTTCTATGGACCCACGGCAAGGAATCACTAAAGAGACTACACGATAACATCAACAAGTTCCATCCCACCATCAAACTCACCATGGACTACTCCTCAGAATCAGTTTCTTTCTTGGACACACGAATCTCCATCAAAGACGGGCACCTCAGCACCTCACTCTACCGCAAGCCCACGGACAACCTCACGATGCTCCACTTTTCCAGCTTCCACCCTAACCACGTCAAAGAGGCCATCCCCTATGGACAGGCCCTGCGAATACACAGGGTCTGCTCAGACGAGGAGGAACGCGATGGACACCTACAGACGCTGAAAGACGCCCTAGTAAGAACGGGATATGACGCTCGACTCATCGATCGACAGTTCCGACGGGCCACAGCAAAAAATCGCATAGACCTCCTCAGGAGACTAACACGGGACGCAACCAACAGAGTACCCTTTGTCGTCCAGTACTTCCCCGGAGCGGAGAAACTACGCCATGTTCTCCGCAGCCTTCAACATGTCATCAATGAGGACAAACACCTCGCTATGGCCATCCCCACACCTCCACTACTCGCCTTTAAACAGCCACCCAACCTCAAACAGACCATCGTTCGCAGCAAACTACCCAGCTTTCAAGAGAACAGCGTCCACGACGCCACACAACCCTGCCACGGTAACCTCTGCAAGACATGCCAGATCATCGACACAGATACCACCATCACACGAGATGACACCACCCACCAGGTGCATGGTTCATACTCCTGTGACTCGGCCAACGTTGTCTACCTCATACGTTGCAGGAAAGGATGCCCCAGAGCATGGTACATTGGCGAGACCATGCAGACGCTGCGACAACGGATGAACGGACACCGCGCAACAATCGCCAAACAGGAGGGTTCCCTCCCAGTCGGGGAACACTTCAGCAGTCATGGACATTCATCCACCGACCTTCGGGTAAGCGTACTCCAAGGCGGCCTTCGAGACACACGACAACGCAAAATCGTCGAGCAGAAATTGATAGCCAAGTTCCGCACCCATGAGGACGGCCTCAACCGGGACCTTGGGTTCATGTCACGCTACACGTTACCCCACCAGCGAACAAATGTTATCTGTTTTTAATATAATGGGTCATTTGCTGGCTCTCTCTGCCTTCCGGATGTTTCTGCCTCTCTCTCTGTTTTTTTTTTCTCCTTTTTTTTCTCTGTTTTTTTCCCTGTTTGTTTTTTTGTTGAATGTGTATTCGGGGGTTCTGCAGATGACACCTCTCTGTCTGAACACGGTGATTGCCTTGGCAACGGGCAGTTGCAGAGGCAGTCTGTAAACACCATGTATTATTCAATATGTATAAATGCGTAGGCTTCAAGGAGATCTTGAAACATTTACCTGAGGAAGGAGAAAATCTCCGAAAGCTTGTGAATTTAAAATAAAATTGCTGGACTATAACTTGGTGTTGTAAAATTGTTTACAATTATCCTAATATAGACAGGGATAACAATCTAAGGGGCAAAGAGGAGAAGAGTTTTTGAAATGTGTTCAGGATAACTTTCTCAACCAGTACATTTCCAGCCCAACGAGGAAGGAGGCATTGCTGGACTTGGTTCTAGGGAATGAAGCGGGCCAAGTGGAGCAAGTGTCAGTGGGGGAGCATTTAGGGAGCAGCGATCATAATTTTAGGATAGCTAAGGAAAAGGACACGGACCACAAGTAAAAATATTCAATTGGAGGAGGGCCAATTTCAATTGCATGGACAAAAGAGCTGAATTCCAGAGGTGAGGTGAGAGTGACTGCCCTTGACATCAAGGCAGCATTTGACCGAGTGTGGCACCAAGGAGCCCTAGTAAAATTGAAGTCAATGGGAATCAGGGGGAAAACTCTCCAGTGGCTGGAGTCATACCTAGCACAAAGGAAGATGGTAGCGGTTGTTGGAGGCCAATCGTCTCAGCCCCAGGGCATTGCTGCAGGAGTTCCTCAGGGTAGTGTCCTAGGCCCAACCATCTTCAGCTGCTTCATCAATGACCTTCCCTCCATCATAAGGTCAGAAATGGGGATGTTCGCTGATGACTGCATAGTGTTCAGTTCCATTCGCAACCCCTCAAATAATGAAGCAGTCCGAGCCCGCATGCAGCAAGACCTGGACAACATCCAGGCTTGGGCTCATAAGTGGCAAGTAACATTCGCGCCAGATAAGTGCCAGGCAATGACCATCTCCAACAAGAGAGAGTCTAACCATCTCCCCTTGACATTCAATGGCATTACCATCACCGAATCCCCCACCATCAACATCCTGGGGGTCACCATTGACCAGAAACTTAACTGGACCAGCCATATAAATACTGTGGCTACGAGAGCAGGTCAGAGGCTGGGTATTCTGCGGCGAGTGACTCACCTCCTGACTCCCCAAAGCCTTTCCACCATCTACAAGGCACAAGTCAGGAGTGTGATGGAATACTCTCCACTTGCTTGGATGAGTGCAGCTCCAACAACACTCAAGAAGCTCGACACCATCCAAGATAAAGCAGCCCGCTTGATTGGCACCCCATCCACCACCCTAAACATTCACTCCCTTCACCACCGGCGCACTGTGGCTGCAGTGTGTACCATCCACAGGATGCACTGCAGCAACTCGCCAAGGTTTCTTCGACAGCACCTCCCAAACCCGCGACCTCTACCATCTAGAAGGACAAGAGCAGCAGGCACATGGGAACACCACCACCTGCACGTTCCCCTCCAAGTCACACACCATCCCGACTTGGAAATATATCGCCGTTCCTTCATTGTCGCTGGGTCAAAATCCTGGAACTCCCTTCCTAACAGCACTGTGGGAGAACCGTCACCACACGGACTGCAGCGGTTCAAGAAGGCGGCTCACCACCACCTTCTCGAGGGCAATAAATGCTGGCCTCGCCAGCGACGCCCACATCCCGTGAACGAATTAAAAAAAAGAACAAATCTGGCCCAGGTAAATTGGAATCAAAGATTGGCAGGTAAAACTATAGTTGAACAGTGGGCGGCCTTTAAGGAGGAGATGGTTCGGATACAGTCTAGGCACATTCCCATGAGGCAGAAAGGTAATGAAACTAAAGCCAGAGCTCCCTGGATGACAAACGAGGTAGTGAGTAAGATGAAATGGAAAATGGGGGTGTATGACAGGTGTCAGATTGATAACACAGCTGAGAACCAGGCAGAATATAGAAAGTTCAGAGGGGAAGTGAAAAAGGAAATAAGAGGGGCAGAGAGTATGAGAATAGACTGGCAGCCAACATAAAAGAATATCCAAAAGTCTTCTACAGGCATGTAAACAGTAAACGGGTAGTAAGAGGAGGGGTGGGGCCATAAAGGAGATCTACTCATGGAGGCAGAGGTACTAAATGAGTACTTTGCATCGGTCTTTACCAAGGAAGAAAATGTTGCCAGAGTCTCAGTAAAGGAAGATATAGTTGATATGCTAGATGGTCTAAAAATTGATAAAGACGAGGTACTAGAAAGGCTAGCTGTACTTAAAGTAGATAAGTCACCCGGTCCAGATGGGATGCATCCTCGGTTGCTGAGGGAAGGGTGGAAATTGCAGAGGTATTGGCCATAATCTTCCAAACATCCATAGATACAGGGTGGTGCCAGAAGACTGGAGAATTGCAAATGTTACACCCTTGTTCAAAAAAAGGGTGCGAGTATAAACACAGCAACTATAAGCCAGTCAGTTTAACCTCAGTAGAAGGGAAACTATTAAAAACGATAATCCAGGACAGAATTAAAAGTCACTTGGACAAGTGTGGATTGATTAGGGAAAGCCAGCACAGATTTATTAAAGGCAAATCATGTTTAACTAACCCAATAGTTTTTTGATGAGGTGACAGAGAGGGTAGATGAGAGCAATGCAGTTGATGTGATGTATATGGACTTTCAAAAGGAGTTTGATAAAGTGCTGCATGGTAGGCTTATCGTCAAGATAAAAGGGACAGTAGCAACATGGATACTGAATTGGCCAGAGCAGTGGTGTACAGTTGTTTATCAGACTGGAGGGAGGTGTACAGCAGTGTCCCCCAGGGGTCGGTGCTGGGACAACTGCTTTTCTTGATATATATTAATGACTTGGGCTTGGGTGTAGATTTCAAGAGGATATAGACAGGCTGGTAACATGGGCGGACATGTAGCAGATGAAATTTACCGCAGAAAAATGCAAAGTGATACATTTCGGTAGGAAGAACGAGGAGAGGCAATATAAACTAGAGGGCACAACTCTAAAAGGGGTACAGGAACAGAGAGATCTGGGGGTATATGTGCACAAATCGTTGAAGGTGGTAGGGCAGGTTGAGAATGCGGTTAAAAAAGCATACGGGATTCCGAGCTTTATAAATAGAGGCAGAGTGTACAAAAGTATGAAAGTCATGATGAACCGTTATAAAACACTGGTTCGGCCACAACTGGAGTATTGTGTCCAGTTCTGGGCACCACACTTTAGGAAAGATGTGAAGGTCTTAGAGAGGACGCAGAAGAAATTTACTAGAATGATTCCAGAGATGAGGGACTTTAATTATGTAGATAGACTGGGGAAGCTGGAGTTGTTCTCCTTGGAACAGAGAAGGTTGCAAGGAGATTTGAAACAGGTATTCAAAATCATGAAGGGTCTAGACAGAGTAGATAGAGAGAAACTGTTCCCATAAGCAGATTCAATCACGGCCTTCAAAAGGGAACTGGATAAGTACTTGAATTTGCAGGGCTACAGGGATAGGGTGGGGGAGTGGGACTAATTGGATAGAATCACAGAAAGGTTACAGCACAGGAGGCCATTCAGCCCATCAAGTCCATACCGGCTATATGCAGGAGCAATCAGTCAATGAATATATTTAACAGGAATATGATGTTTTTACAGACCTCTTAGGTATCACTCATTTGTAATGAGACTTTTGATTTATCTCACTCCTAAAAAAAATTACAGCTTTACAAAGGTTACTCTTTGATGATAAATCGCACTCTCAGCATTTCCTGGATTGTGACCGGCCCCTCCGACTGTACATCCTCTGAAATTCAGTAGGAAACCAGCAGAACATCAGGAGGCTGTACCATCTGATAGGTGCAGCGGCTCATTTGTTATTGAGCACAGAAGATAAACATTAATTTTAAATGAGAAACTGCATTCATTTGTGTGGGGAGGGGGGTAAGGGGTAAGTGTTTTACAGCAGGAAGGAACCCCTGCTGGTACCACACACCTCACTGCTTTTTAAAAACCAGATCCATTAACATGGAGAAAGGGAAAAAGAAAAGAATCAGGACTTGAGAGGGAGAGATCACCAAACCCATTTAAACACGTGGAGCTTGTTTATCTTCCACAGTGAGGCGCATCCAAACTGGTTACACTTTAACCCCTTGAAAACCTATAAAGTGCCCCGAGACCCAACAGGCCCCAATTACCGCTGGGACTGGGAGTAGGGCAGAGCCAGCCCACCTACCTACCTACCTACTTGGAGCTCGCTCCCTGGCGGAGGCTGAGTGAAGCCCCTCCCCCCTCTGCCCCCCTCTTCTTGTGGGACATTTTCCTGCCCAAGACTCGGGGCCTGTGACTGAGTGAAGCGACTGACAAGACTCTCAAATCACCCCCCCCCTCACAGTCAGTGAGAGAGAGCGGGCCCGAGCCCTGCCACTCACCGTGGTCCTGGTTGAAGCCGGCGTACAGTAGGCCGTTCCCGTGCGGGTTGGCCGGCAGCAGGTTCATTGCTGCTCCGCCTCCTCCTCCTCCGCCGCCGCCGTCCCTCAGCTTCTCGCGACCATTCCCTCCGTCCGCGCGACCACTTCCGGTGCCAGCCGCTCAGCCAGGACACCAAGTCGACTGACGAATCACAGGACACGCAATGGAGCGCCGAACCACTCGCTCTCTTTAAAGGCGCACACACACTCTCACTCTCACTCACTCACCAGCATCATTCAGGGTGGGGTCTAGCTTTCAGACCTGCTAGGAAGTCTGGCTTATTTGAGTTTAAAGATGTAACCTCATCTGATATATCTCACTCCTAAAATTAAGCATTGTTCCATTTATTTAAGTGGGTTTGCAATCTGTTCCTTGAGCAGACAACTCGCTCCCAACAATCCTCTTAGTGTTTCTGCAGTGTTTTGGAGATGAAAAAATAATTTTGTATACACTGTTTTATCGAATTTCATTCATGACTACAGTAGCGTGCATTTATGTAAAGCCTTTAACATAGAAAACATCCAAAGGTGCTTCGCAGCAAGGCCTGGCAAAAACTGCCATTCGTAGGTCCAGGATGCAGAGGAACACCAAGCAGGATTGCTCTGACCACTTGCCTCTTTTTGGAGCTCTACTGCACACCATGGGTGACCATGGAAGAAGATTACATTGTGTCCACTAGTTTGAAGCTTTCCTGTGGGCACCACAGGACATAGGTGATCAGAATTAAACTACCATTTAATTTAATATGCACACATTTTTAGTTGCTGGGTCACTTGTCCTGTATTAGTGAGGCCCTCCTCCCTGGGAGGTAGTTGTAGGGATATTTTAGAAAGAAGGTGCTTCACAGGGGAGAGATAGATACGGACCAGTGATGGAAAAGTTAGGAATGGTGATTGAAAGCATAGTAGAAAAGAGATTTTGAGGAGACCTTTAAAGTCCAGGAGAGAGCAAGGCAGAAAAGCTTAGGAGGGAATTCATGAAAGTAAGGCTGAGAAAGCTGAAGGCTCTGCCACCAATGATGGAGCAGAGGAGGAGCGGGAAATGCACAGAAGGCCACAGTCAGAGGGCGGGGGCTGAGATGTGAGCATGGAGGAGATTGCAGAAGTAAGGTGAGGCAAGGCCATGAAGCAATTTGTATATAGGACAAGAATTTTGAATTTAATGCATCAGAGGACAGTGAGCCAGTGATGGATGGTGAAGATGGAGAGTGGTACTTAGAACAGAACTGGGTGTACCAATGGAGTTTTAGACAAGTTGGAGTTTTTGAAGGGTGAACTCAGAAGGTCAGTGAGGAGAGCACAGGACGTCACATCTAGAGGTAACAAAATTGTGGATAAGGGTTTCATCAACAGTGGGAATGAGGAAAGTGTAGAGGTGGAGGTAAAGAGTCCTGGTGATGGATGGAATATGGTGTTCCAAGCTGAGTTCTGAGTTGAATAGGATACCAAGGTTGCATAACATCTGATTGAGTCTCAGTGAACAGCTGGGGAAGGGGATGGGGTCAGTAGCAAATGCAAAGATGCAGAGTTTTTGACAGGAGCCATTAAAATGGGCCTGGGTCTTCTCAATGTTCAATTGGAGGATATTCTGGTTCATCCATAATTGATGTCAGACTGACAACACATAAGTAGCATTGAAGTTGAGGAAGATGGTGGACAGATAGAACTGGGTGTCATCAGCATACATATGGAAACTTCAACATGACTATAGATAAGGTGGCTAAGGGACGAGGTGGAAATAAGGAAAAGGAAGGGGCCAAGGATGAAACCTTGGGTACTCTGGACATGAAGTTGTGAGGACAGGAAAAGAAGCCTTTATTGGGCATGTATTGCCTGTACTGGGAGAGTTAGAGGTAAAACCACACGAGGGCGGTCCTGTAAATTAGACCATGGTGGTGGAGGTTGCGGTTGTCAGTTTTGACGAATACTGGGAAGAAGTCAAAGGAGAGACAGCATGCCATGCCCATAGTTCCAAAGGGTGTCATTGGTAGCTTTGACCAGGGCAGTCTCAGTGATGTGAACAGGGCGGAAATTGAACTTAAGAGATTCAAATACAGAATTGTAGAAAAGATGAGCATGGAGCTGGAAGGAGACAATGCATTTGAGGACGTTAGAAAAGAAAGGGAGGTAAAAGATGAGGCAGTAGTTGGAGAGGTTGGAGATATCTAAGTTGGTCTTGTTGGGGGGGCGGGGATGATAACAGCAGTTTTGAAGGGGAAAAGAATGGAGCCTGAGCAGAGGGAGCCATTGTCAATGAACAATGTGGCAAGGAATGATAGTTGAGTAACCGGAAGCTGGGTGAAAAGAGGATCAAGGGAGTAGGAGGTAAGCTTGGGAAGGACAGGGGCATGATGGGCAGCAGTTACAGAATGATAAATCTCCAGAGTGAGGGAGGGGCTGGGGGGTAGGTGGAGGATACAGCGGCTGATGCGTTGCATAGATAGTCTCAACCTCTGAGATGAAAAAGTTCATAAGCTCCTTGCATTTATAGCTGGAGGTGAGGATTGAGAGGGCAGGGAAGGTGGTTGAGGAGAGACGGTTTGTCATTGGACAGAGAGGTCTGGGATTGTCCTTCCTCCTTGTGGTACCTAATACTGCTGCACAACAAAGCAATGACTAACAAAGCTAACAGGACTTTCAGTTCTTCAAAGTATGTGTTTGGACTCATGGTGGTAGTTTCATCAGTCACAATATGATAGTATCTTCCAGGTATAAAACAAAGAATAGCACCAGATAGGATTTCTGCTGGTCAGATAAGATCACTGATGTGTACCTTGGGCAGCAATAGCCATTAAACCCTTATTTTGTGCTCCTAGAAAAATCTTTGCCAAGAATACCAGTGCAATGCAAGTCCACAACACGCTGAGTTAGCTGCACGTAATTCTGTGGATCAGTTAATTTCAATAATTGGCACAAACTCCCGACACAGATTTGTCCTTGCACTAGCAGCTATTGGGGCATGTGAAAAACCTGGCTTGTAGCTCAGGTTTAAACGGATGTGCTGGCTGAGCTAGCAGATGTCGCCTCGATGGCCGAGGAGGATCCGGTAGCATCAAAGCTTAATACTGTGGTAACCTTCACAGCTATGCGACAAGCTATCCCTGTTCTAAAAGTTGTCTGCAGGTCAACCTGGACAAGATGGCATAATTCATTGACAGCCACTCTTGTGATGCAGAGACAATAAAGACAGGTCTTCCCTGACATGGCCAGGTAGGAGTGTCTGGTTCTGCAAAGGCAGGTCTTGGTGTTATAGGAACAGTGGCCTAAAAAATATTGTCTTAAACTACCCTGTTGAATTCTGTGAAACCCAAAGGGTTAATGCTAGTAATTCTGGGAAGTTCAGACAGCACTATTAGACTAAAGGATTCTTACCACTACAAGCCATTCCCAATTAGTGGCTGAAGCTGGGTAAACCCAGGTTCGTCATGATTAGAAGACAGATTTCAGCAGCTCATCTGCTGCTGAAACCCTCATCCGTGCCTTTGTTACCTCTAGACTTGACTATTCCAATGCTCTCTTGGCTGGCCTCCCATCTTCCATCCTCTATAAACTTGAGCTCATCCAAAACTCTGCTATCCATATCCTAACTCACATCAAGTCCTGTTTACCCATCACCCCTGTGCTTGCTGACCTACATTGGCTCCCGGTCCAGGAATGCCTTGATTTTAAAATTCTCATCCTTGTTTTCAAATCCCTCCATGGCCTCGCCCCTCCCTAACTCTGGAACCTCCCCCAGCCCTACAACCCTGCGAGATCCCTGCGCTCCTCCAATTCTTGCCTCTTGCGCATCTCCAATTTTAATCGTTCCATCATTGGCGGCTGTGCCTTCAGCTGCCTAGGCCCTAAGCTCTGGAATTCCCTCCCTAAACCTCTGCACTTCTCTACCTCTGTTTCCTCCTTTAAGATGCTCCTTAAAACCTCTTTGACCAAGCTTTTGGTCACCTATCCTAATATCTCCTTATGTGACTCAGTGTCAAATTTTGGTTGATAATTGCTCCTTGGAACAATTTACTATGTTAAAGGGACTGTATAAATGCAAGTTATTGTTGTTATAGAGAATGGGTGGGCTAAACCTTGTCCAAGAAAAGGGATACCTGGGAGCGATCCAAAGCAAAGACAATTTTATCTGGCAGTGTCCTGGGCAATCATTATTTAAAGCCAAGAAAGTAAGGGAATTTTTACCAGTTAATGAGATAGCCTGGTCTTTATCAAATAATTGAAATTTGCTCATTATAAGTCATTGATATGTGTCTGTTTAAGGTGCTTGACGCCTAAAATTGAATCAATCCGATAGAATGAATCACTTTGATTGGTCAGATATCAAAATGGGCAGGGAAAGGAATCTTACTTTGTGGAATTTAAGCGTATAAAAGATTGTGCTTTTGACCCCCAAATCCAGAAGTTAGAAATTAGAAGAGTTCAGAAGGTTAATGAAAGAAGTGGGTCTTCTAAGCTGAGAAGGTGTTAAAAGTGAAAGTTGGAAGGTTAAGATGTGGTTTGACACAACCAGAAGTCTATTTTGCAATTCTCCAAGACTCAGCTGGCAGCACAAAGCCCTGATGAGAGCAAGCATGGGTCAGGAAAATAGGCACAAATATTGATTCGGAGCACGCCGATGTGGTGATGAAAGTTGGCAGGCAAAGGGAGTCTTCAATATTGGACAGCACAAGCCTCAATTTAATTCTGAAATTATTCAAATCAGCTCCCAAGTTGAATTTCATGTTCTTCTAGCAAGCTCCATTCCTGGCTCTCAGTCCACCCATATAGAATTGGCAGACAACTACTCCGCTGGCCTGGCCTACTGAAGCTGGATTCTTAAAGCCAGGTTTCTGTTGGAAAAGTTGATTCTAAATTTGTACAGTTTTTGAAGAAGCATTGATATTTAGTTGCATGTTGCTTCTTGCATTGCTTTATGTTTCTGCAGACGGTGCCATTTAAGCATTTAAAGATTTGTTTTCCTACACTATTACAGCTTGCTGCTGCAATTCAAATTGCAGCAAACAAAGTGCTGAGGAATTTCCACAGGGGTTCCTATAGCAGTACACTGTATAGCAGTTTGTGAAGAGACACCAAATATGGTGCAATCACACTTGAAGCATTCTGTCTGTACCTGGGCTGGACATTTTTGTGGGGCAGTCCTACTCATCCTGGCCCCACAAAGTGCTTTTTTAAAAAAACGGTACCATTTTGGAAAGGCCTCCAACAGCCCCTTTAAGGACTGTCACTTGCACCTCTCAACACCTCTCAACACCTGGTGAAAGTAAGACTTGCATGCAGCGTGCAAGCTCTGCCCATATCAATACGAAAATTGCAATTGAGGTACTACAACAGGCGTAGGATGCTGATTTGCATATTTAAACAGCCTCCTGCCTAAAAATTGAATCAGGCAGGAAAATGGCTGCAAAAGGACCCCACCAGACCTTCCTCCGCCAGTTGCCTATTTTCAGGCACCAAACGGGCGGCCAGTAGTTGAATATTCCTCCCCCACCCCCGCAGCTTTCACTCATTGGAGAAGACACACTGACGGTATTCATTTAGTTCTGCTTTAATGCTTTAATCTGCTGGCTAATCATAGAATGCCATTGTTGGTCATGGAGAAGCTTACCACTCACAAAGTAGCCCCGATATTTACGGGTAGGCGGGGAGGGTGCAGGTGAGGCCGAAAATGTCCGAAGCGCCCGGCAAAGCCGGGGAGGCAGAGGTCCTGCCGAACTTAACATTTTTTAGCTCCGTTTCCTGCCCAGCAGCCGGTCAAATGGATAGCCTGGCCGGCGGACGGGAGGAAACACCAGCGGCAGGAAGCCGCAGCCGGGGACACTTGGGGATGGTCCTCCATAATCAGGAGGTTGGAGAGGCCCGGCGGCCGGGAGGAAACACCAGCGGCAGGAAGCCGCAGCCGGGGACACTTGGGGATGGTCCTCAGTAATCAGGAGGTTGGAGAGGCCCGGCGGCCGGGAGGAGGGAGAGAGCCTGCGATTGGGAGTGGAGAGACAGCCCGCGATCGGAAGGGAGGAGAGAGAGCCCTCAATCAGGAGGGCTGGGGTGGGGGTGGGAGGCTGACGATTGGGGCTGGGGGAGGCCAAAGGCTTCCTCAAGAGGCCGGGAAGCAGTCCTGCTCCTCCTGGTTCACAAGGAGTACTGAAAGAGGCTCTTACATTGTGGAGCCAGCAACTCCCGCCTCCCTTTCACTACCAAAACCCATGCAGCAATAGTCAGTTTAAATCGGGTTCCCAATTGCAATGTGGGAGCCCGATTTAAATATGCTAATTAAGTGTCCCACCTGTCCACAGCGGGACACTCAGACGCCCCGATTTCTGTCGCTGTAAAAAAAGGTGTTGGGGTCGTATTCCCCATATTTAACTCTTTAAATCCCCGACCCTCTCCCATCCATCGTGGGGAAGTTAATATCGAGGCCAGCATCTTCTTGCTGGAAGAGGAAGTTGGTACTGGACAGTGCCCAAATGGGAGAAAAATAAAATTAATTAAAAATACTTCAGTACCATGCTTAAACTGCAAGGTTGACAGGCTTACATGATTGCCTTGTCTTGAGTGGATTTCTCAAGCTTGCAATCTCCTCAAGTCTGACAAGCGTGCTTGGTAAGCACAATAAAAGTAATTCAAAACCAACTCCAAAAGGTCCTGAGCTGCTATCAAGTCTCATCACCAGCAGTCCTCCCAAATTTATTCTGACAGCGGTTTCAGCTAATTAGAAATTTAAACTCACATTCTGTTGTTTATGACAACAAAGCCAACTAAAGAGTGTCAGATCCAAAGGCAGTCCCATTGACCTAGATCAACACTTCCCATGGTAATCAACTCCGTCATCTTTTTATAATGTTCCCAGAGTTTTAAAAATTGAGATTTTGTGCTGCAGTTTGTATGAACTGGCCCAAGCTCCATGATTTGGAATTGCAGGGTTATGATTGCTATGGTTAGGGGAAGCTGGAAATAGCAATTCTGTCAAATTCTCAATTACTGTGAGAAAAGTCAGTAGGAAGAGAAAGGTTAATTTATGTGGTAATCAGGGAAAGTATGGACTGGCATTTGTCCATCCGAATTACTCCCGTGGATGGTTTGTGGAAAGGTCTGAGTGGTTGTTATGTGCCCTCTTGTACTCCAATTTTTTTTCTCTTTAAACTTTAACTTCCATAGTTTTTGATGAAGAAACACAGTTTGGTTGCATTGTGTCAATGGTGGTTTAGCAACACAAACAAACTGTAATAATAGCCACTGATGATGGAAAGCACATCCTTAGGAAATCTTGGCCTGGAAACTGCACTGAGTGGCGAGCGAATGTCGCCCACCCCTCATTAGTTATACACTGACCCACAAACTATTCACGGGCTTCTGTGCAGCAACTTGTTTCAGTGGTGAGCTGCAAAAAGTGCAGTGGGCTTTCCTGAGCTTCTGTGAGTGTGAGAGCGAGGAAAGGACTGCTCTGTCTCCCCTCCACCAATTAGCTTGAAGCATCCTTGACAAGGTGCGCAGAGTCTGAACCAGAAAGTGCAAGCTACAACAGTAAATTCAATGTAAAATAAGTTAGAGAAAGCGAAAGAAAGAGAGGGTAAGAAATATCAAATTAAAAGACAGAGATAAAAGAAACAGAAAGAAAAAGTAAAAAAAAATTAAATAATTTTTTAAAATATAAATGTCCAATAATTAAAATCGGCAGTAATGAGATTCCACATTTTTAAAAGTTAATTTTCAGTGCCAGATGTTTTTGGCAGTCGTTAAGACTTCCAACGCTGTTAAAAGTTAGTTTCGACCTAAAGAACCCAGCGTGCCTTTTTTATGGAGAGATTAGTTCGTTTCCAGCTAGTCAGGAGAGCAAGTTCTCGCTGGTCCATTCATTCAGCTGGTGAGTTGTTCTTCCCACGCAGCTTTCAAACAAGCAGGGCAAATGGTAGAGCAATCTCTTGATTTCCATGTTTGATTGCGCATGTGCACTCACCAGAACTTGCTCTTCCATTTGTCTTGAAATAACAGTGAGTCCTGTTAGCATTGCCGTTATTTTATGAGCAATTTTCAGGGTGATAACTTTGAAATGATCAGATAACCCTTGAATTTTCCTACTTGACAAAAAAAATACGTAGCCCTGATTTTGCAAGTCCTGCTGCTGAAATGAGGCCTCACAGGCAGTGAGCGTGAGGTCTGAAAATTGGGCGCCTGACCTCACATGACCCAATCACCCAAATTCTGCTGCCCATTTTCTGATGGGTGATTTGGAGCAGGATATACAACTTCATTAAGTGACAGGGTTCCTTTGAGTGCAAGGCATCATAGATGATACCCATTTTGTTATCAAAGCTCTTTACATCAACACCATGACCTTCATGAACAGACAGGGTTTGCACTCAAACATTGTTTAGCTGGTATCTGACCACAGAACTATTATTATGCACATCAGTGGCCATTGTCCAGGAAGTAGCTATGATGCTTTCGTTGGGCAGCACTCCGTGATTCCCGCATTATTTGAAGAAGAAGTAACACTGCATAGCTGGCTCCTCTACACCTACGGCTGCTGTTCCCACTAAGAAACACCCTAACAGCAGAGGAGCACTTACGATTGGATGCAGAGTCCAAAGGGACAGTGGTAGGTTGGGTGAACAGGATGGGATGGAGTTTGGCAGGGTTCGCCCCCAGCAGTTGCACTGGGTGGGAAGGGGAGGAATGGGCAGCTGGAGCTGTTGCTTGTACGGGAGTGACCAGCACTGCTGGCAGACCCAAAACTTGTAACACTCTTACTGTTTTACTGTTCAGACTGGCACCTAATGCTGAGTCCTTTGCTATTTAAATGGCCTCAAACAACACACTAATCAGCCTACCCATATAACTAATTGGTCTGGCAATTCAGCTGATTTCCTAGATCTTTTCCATTTCTGCAGTCCTAATTCCTACACTGTTTTTCCTCACCAATGTGCTCTTCTGACCACTTTCCATTATCTGCCTCTTGCAGAATGCTCGACAACAAATCATTCTGTAAACTAGTCCGGTCTAGTTTGGCCACGTTAAGTTGGCTGAAATACTGTTTGAGCATTTTTTACTGCTATTGTTTTTTTTGGATCTTTTTATCTGTGCCGATGAAGTAATGGGTGCTATTCTGGCTGACATGAAGATTTCCATACCCTACGTTCAACAGGAAACAAGAAAAAGCTTATCATATAGGAAATCTCTTTCTCACCTCTAATCTCCAACGTCTCTCCAATGCTTTTCTGAATTTACCTCTTGTTTCTTCCAAGATGCAAAGCACCATCCGACACTCTCTTTTTCCTCCTTGCACCTCAGTGTTGAAATCAAGACTCATTGAGCAGCCTCTAATCTAATTCATTATTTTCTGGGCCCTCAAAACTGTGGAACTCCTTACCTCTTTAATCTTGCTATCCTCCGATCGGCTTTTAACACCCAACCATGACATCATCTAATTACTATTTCCTGATACATGTTGTCTTCTCCTTTTGTTCTTTTCAACCTTGATGGTGTGCTGGACCTTAGATCTTAAGGCTTAGGCCTTAACCTTGGATTTTGCATACTAAATATACATCAAAGTGTGATGCCACAGGTTAGTTGACCATTTCTACCAATAGTCACAACTTTATTTCAGTTGGATCCACTGCCAGTTTATTTCAATGATAAAATAACTGCAGGCTTTATCCAGTTATATCCCCGAGAAAATGTTTTGACTAATACATAAAAAGGTTTATCAGTTTATGGAATTGTAACTTTATGGGGCATTACACCTGGCAGCATACACCACCTGCTGGATCACGGCATGTGTCACACAATGGAAGGTACATCTGCATGTATGCCACTTGGTGGATTGTTGTACACATTACACTAAAAATACATATTGGTTTTCATTTTACTTTAATTATTTGGACCAATAGCTCCCAAAGCTCTCCACCACTGGGGATTTCCTCGTGTCATGTCCGAGTCTGTTGTAGACTTATTGACAGAGATTCATAGCTATGATTAGTCAACAACATGATCCAACTACCAGCATAGTAGAAGGTAAACTAGATGGACCCTGGTCTTTTTTCATCGAGCAATTCCTATGTTTCTCTTTTCAGACTGGAGGGAAGAATACAGTGGTGTTCCCAGAGGTCAGTATTAGGACAATGCTGCAGGACTGGAGGAATGCAAATGTTATACCCCTGTTCAACAAAGGGGAGTGGGATAAACCCGGCAATTATAGGCCAGTCAGCCCAACGTGGGGAAACTTTTAGAGACAATAATCTGGGACAAAATAAATTGGCACCTGGAAAAGTACGGGCTAATAAATGAAGTCAGCACAGATTTGTTAAAGGAAAATCGTGTTTGACTAACTTGATTGAGTTCTTTGATGAAGTAATGAAGAGGGTTGATGAGGGTAGTGTGGTTGATGTTGTGGACATGGACGTTCAAAACGCATTTGATAAAGTGCCACATAACAGACTTGTTAAGGCCCGGGATTAAAAGGACAGTGGCAGCGTGGATACAAAATTGGCTAGGGGACAAAAAGCAGAGAGTAGTGGTGAACGGTTGTTTTTCAGACTGGAGGGAAGTATACAGTGGTGTTCCCCAGGGGGCAGTATTAGGACCACTGCTCTTTTTGATGTATATTAATGGCCTGGACTTGGGTATAGAGGGTACAATTTCAAAGTTTGCAGATGACATGAAACTAGGAAATGTAGTAAACAATGTGGAGGATAATAACAGACTTCAGAAGGACATATTGACAGACTGGTGAAATGGGTAGACACATGGCAGATGAGTTTTAACACAGAGAAGTGTGAAGTGATGCATTTTGGTAGGAAGAATGAGGAGAGGCAATATAAACCAAATGGTACAATATTAAAGGGGGGGGGCAGGAGCAGAGAGACCTGGGGATGCACATACACAAATCTTTGAAGGTGGCAGGACAAGTTGAGAAGGCTGTTAAAATGGCATACGGGATCCTTTGGAATCCTTGGAACCCTTTGGAATTCTCTACCCCAGAGGGCTGTGGATGCTCAATCGTTGAGTATGTTCAAGACTGAGATCAATAGATTTTTGGACACTAAGGAAATCAAGGGATATGGGGATAGGGCGGGAAAGTGGAGTTGAAGTAAAAGATCTGCCATGATCTTATTGAATGGCAGAACAGGCTCGAGGGGCCATTTGGCCTACTCCTGCTCCTATTTCTTATGTTCTTATCCGGGGCTTTATTAATAGAGGCATAGAGTACAAAAGCAAGGAAGTTATGCTAAACTTTTGTAAAACATTGGTTAGGCCTTAGCTGGAGTATTGTATTCAATTCTGGGCACCACACTTTAGGATCAATGTCAAGGCCTTAGAGAGGGTGCAGAAGAGATTTACTAGAATGGTACCAAGGATGAGGGACATCAGTTATGCGGAGAGACTGGAGAAGTTGTGGTTGTTCTTCTTAGACCAGAGAAGGTTAAGGGAAGATTTGATAGAGGTGTTCAAAATCATGAACGCTTTTGACAGAGTAAATAAGGAGAAACTGTTTCCAGTGGCAGAAGGGTCGGTAACCAGAGGACACAGATTTAAGGTGATCGCCAAAAGAGCTAGAGGCAACATGAGGAAACATTTTTTTACACAGCGAGTTGTAATGATCCAGAATGCACTCCCTGAAAGGGTCGAGGAAGCAGATTCAATAGTAACTTTCAAAATGGAATTGGATAAATACTTGAAGGGAAAAAAAGGAGGGTTATGGGGAAAGAGCAGGGGAATGGGACTAGTTGGATCGCTCTTTCAAAGAGCTGGCACAGACACGATGGGCCGAATGGCCTCCTCCTGTGCTGTACCTACTATGATATGATAGATGCACCACACAATATTCCATTACTAAAAGGGAAGACAGGCAACCTGCCTCCAGGTCTGTGTCAGTGCTGTTCAATAGCCACTGACTAAATATATGGGAATAAATTGAGTGAATTAGCGGCTCAAAAACAGATTAGAGGGTATGACATGGTGGCCATTACTGAGACATGTCTGCAAGCTGGTCATGATTGGGAGTTAAATATTCCAGGTTATAAAGTCTTTAGAAAGGATAGGGAAACTGGAAGAGCAGGAGGGGTAGCATTATTGATTAAAGATACTATTACAACGTTAGTAAGAGAGGATATATGTAAGGGAAAGCATTCAGCGGAGACTACATGGTTAGAATTGAGGAATAAGAAAGGACTTAAAACTGTAATGGGAGTTGTCCACAGGCCTCCTGATAGCAACAATGAAGTGGCGGAATGTATTAATTCAGAGATTAGAGAGGCTTGCAGCAAAAGCAGAGTTGTTTCAGTGGGAGACTTCAGTTTTGATTTGGATTGGGAAGAGCAAATTAGCTCAAGTCAGAAAGGTAGTGAATTTCTTGAGTGCATTCAAGATAGTTTTCTGGAGCAACATGTTCTAGAACCAACAAGAGGGCAGGCCATACTAGATTTAGTAATGAATAATGAGCCAGACTTAGTTAATAATCTGACAGTAAGGGAACATTTATCTAACAGTGATCATAATATGATTGAATTCAATGCTAGGTTTGAAAAGGAGAAACATAACACAGTTACTAAGATTCTAGATTTTGGTAAGGCTAACTTTAACGGGATGAGGCAGAGACTGACAACAGCAAACTGGTCAAAACTGTTATCGGGTAAAATTACAGATGAACAGTGGGAGGTGTTCAAAAAAGAATTTAACTTAATACAGGACCAGTACATACCCCTAAGGGGCAAGAGCTCTACTTACCAAATAAAACAGCCGTGGTTGACAAAAGAGGTGAGAGATAGCTAAAGGAAAGAGCATACAAAAGTGCAAAGAATAGTGTAGATAAAGGGGACTGGAAGAGATATAAATAACAGCAAAGGAAGACAAAAAAGATAATAAGTGCTGTAAAAAGTGAATAGGAAAAGAAACTTGCGATGGATATCAAGATTACCACAAAATGTTTTTACAATTGTATTAGAAGAAAAAAGGTAGTCAAGGGCCTTTAAAAATAGATGTGGGTAATATTGCAAGTGAAAATAAGGAAATGGCAGACTTGTTGAATAATTACTTTGTGTCAGTCTTCACAGTAGAAGAAGAGGATAATATACCTGACATTCCAGGGAAACTAATAATGAATCAAGGCCTGGAACTCACTAAGATTAACATAAGCAAGAAAAGAGTATTCGAAAAAATAATGGCACTAAAGACTGACAAATCCCCAAGACCTGTGGTTTCCACCCCAGGGTCTTAAAGAAAGTAACTAAGGAAATTGCAGATGCTTTAGCCGTACTCTTCCAAAGCTCTCTCGATTCAGGAATTTTCCTTTTAGATTGGAAAATTGCAAATATAACTCCATTATTTAAGAAAGATGAGAGAGAGAAATCAGGAAATTGTAGATCTGTTAGTCTAACATCTGTTGTGGGGAAGTTATTGGAATCCATAATTAAGGACAGAGTGTCTGAGTACTTAAAGAAATTTGAGCTGATTAGAGAGCCAACATGGATTTGTAAATCTCCACTCTCATTGTGTCAATCACGGATAAAGCCATCTCTGATCACTTTCTTATATCCCTCTCCACCCACATCCCTCTTCCCCCTCCCAACCCCACTTACTTCTGTGTCCACCCCGGAAAAAAAACTCTCCCTCAAGTCACTTACAATTGCACTTTCATATTCCTAACTGTCTAGCCTTTGGCCCTCCATTCACCATGACATTTCTGCAGCTACCGATCTGCTCAATCACACCCTCACCTCCATCTTTGATGCCCTTGTCCCCATTAAAACTTTTACTCTCTCTCACCCTGGTCGTTGCCCCTGCTATGACCCTCATCTCCGCTCCCTTAAGTCCAAGGGATGCAGCCTTGAATGTTTATAGAAGACAACTGGTTTAGCCATTCATCGCCAGATCTGGCTGGACCATATAAAGCACTATCTGGTCCTACTCTCCTCTGCCAAAACTGCTCACTATTCCAGGATCATCCTGGAATGCAAAGATAACTCCCGGTATCTCTTCACTACAAACCGTCTGCTTAAACCCCTCTCCCCTGCCCCCTCCAACGAAAAGTGCGAGGAGCTCATGGGCTTCTTTGTCACTAAGATTGAGACCATCCGCTCAGTTGCATCTGCCACTTCCGTCGCTTCCCCTAGTCCACCAAGCCAAACCTCCCCTAAGGTTTCCCCCTGCCCTAGCCAAGAACTCACATCTTTCTCTACTTTCTCTCCTATCTCCCTTCATGCCCTCTCTGAGCTTATCTTGACCATGAGACCCACATCCAGCTCCCTCGACCCTATTCCCACCAAACTGCTGACCACCCTACTTTCTTTCCTGGCCCCCTTGCTAACTGATACTGTTAATGGTTCCCTCTCCTCAGGTACTGTTCCCCTCCCCTTCAAATCTGCTGTCATCACCCCCTCCTCAAAAACCTACCCCTGACCCCCTCTGACCTTGCAAACTATCGCTCCATCTCCAACCTCCCTTTCCTTTTCAAAGTCCTTGAACGTGTTGTTACCTCCCAAATCCATGCCCCTCTTTCCTGCATCTCTATATTTGAATCCCTCCAACCAGATTTCTGCCCCTGCCACAGTACTGAAATGGCCCTTATCAAAGTCACAAATGACATCCTATGTGACTGTGACCATGGTAAACTATCCCTCCTCATCCTTCTTGACCTGTCTGCAGCCTTTGACACAGTTGACCACTATCCTCCTCCAACACCTCTCCTCCATCGTCCAGCTGGGTGGGACTGCACTCGCCTGGTCCATTCTTATCTATCTAGTCATAGCCAGAGAATCACCTGCAATGGCTTCTCTTCTTGCTCCCGCACCATTATCTCTGGAGTCCCCCAAGGATCTATCCTTGGCCCCCTCCTATTTCTCATCTACATGCTGCCCTTCGGCGACAACATCCAAAAACACGTCAGATTCCAGATGTACGTTGACAACGCCCAGTCTACCTCACCATCACCTCTCTCGACCCCTCCACTGTCTCCTATTTGTCACACTGCTTGTCCAACATCCAGTACTGGATGAGCAAAAATTTCCTCCAACTGAATATTGGGAAGACCGAACCCATTTTCTTTAATCCCAGCCGTAAACTCCATTCCCTAGTCACCGACTCCATCTCTCTCCCTGGCCACTGCCTAAGGCTGAACCAGACCGTTTGCAACCTTGGCGTCTTATTTGACCCTGAGATGAGCTTCCGAGCCCATATCTGCTCCATCACCAAGACCATCTACTTCCACTTCCATAATATCATCCATCTCCGCCCCTGCCTCAACTCATCTGCTGCTGAAACTCTCATCCATGCCTTTGTTACCTCTAGACTTGATTATTCTAATACTCTCCTGGCTGGCCTCCAATCTCCCACCCTCCATAAACTTGAGCTCATCCAAAACTCTGCTGCCCGTATCTTAACTTGCACCAAGTGCCATTCACCCAATACTCCGGAGCTTGCTGACCTACATTGGCTCCTGGTCCAGCAAAGCCTCGATTTTAAAATTCTCATCCTTGTTTTCAAATCCCTCCATGGGCTCACCCCTCCCTATCTTTGTAATCTCCTCCAGCCCTATAGCCCTCTGCGCTCCTCCAATTCTTGCCTCTTGCGCATCCCCGATTTTAATTGCTCTACCACTGGCAGCCATGCCTTCGGCTGACTAGGCCCTAAGCTCTGGAATTCCCTCCCTAAACCTCTCCTCCTTTGAGACGTTCCTTTAAACCTACCCCTTTGACCAAGATTTTGGTCTCTGTCCTAATGTCTCTTTATGTGGCTCAGTATCAAATTTTGTTTGAAAATCGCTCGTGAAGCACCTTGGGACATTTTACTACATTAAAGGTGCTATATAAATGCAAGTTGTTGTTATTGTAATGTCTAACAAACCTATTTGAATTTTTTGAGAAAGTAACTGAAGTAGTAGACAGGGGAATGTCTATGGATGTAGTTTATATAGACTTCCAGAAAGCATTTGATAAGGTTCCACATAAGAGATTGTTAGCTAAAATTAAAGCTCATGGAATTGAAGGCAAATAATTGACCTGGTTCAGAGATTGGTTGGGAAGTAGAAGACAGAGTACAGATAATGGCTATGTACTCAAATTGGAAAGAAGTGATTAATGGTGTTCCACAAGGATCTGTGCTGGGGCCTCAACTATTCACTATATTTTTAAATTACTTAGCTAACACATTAGAGAGAGATATATCCATTTTGCCACTGACACAAAGATTGGTGACATAGTAAGTTTTGACAGGAGCATAAAATTACAAGGAGACATTGATAAAGTGAGTAGGCAAAACTGTGGCAGATGGATTTCAACACAGGTAAATGTGAGGTCTTCCATTTTGGACCAAAAATAATAGATCTGAGTATTTTTTATATGGTGAAAAGCTAGGAACAGTGGAGGTCTGAAGAAATTTAGGGGTCCATGTATACATCACTAAAATGTAGTAGTCAGGTACAAAAAATAATCAAAAGACTAATGGAATGTTAGCCTTTATAACTGGAGGGCTAGAATATAGAGGGGAGCAAGTTTTGCAACAGCTATATAAAGCCCTGGTCAGACCACATCTGGAGTACTGTGTACAGTTCTGGGCACTGCACCTTAGAAAGGATACATTGGCCATGGAAGGAGTGCAGCACAGATTCACCAGAATGTTACCAGGGCTCCAAGAGCTAAATTATGAGAGATTACATAAACTAGGCTTGTATTCCCTGGAATATATAAGGTTAAGGAGTTGAGGTTTTTGGGATTTTGAAAGGAATTGATAAGGTGGATACAAACTTTTTCTGCTGGTGGGAGAGTCTTGGACAAGGGGACATAACCTTAAAATCAGAGCCAGGACTTTCAGGGGAGAAGTTAGGAAACACTTCTTCACACAAAGGGTAGTAGAAGTATGGAAAACTCTCTCACAAAAAGCAGATGTTAGCTCAATTAATAACTTTAAATCTAAGATTGATAGATTTTTGCTAGCCAAATGTATTAAGGGATATGGAGCCAAGGTGGGAAAATGAAGTTAGGATACAGATCAGCCATGATCTCATTGAATGGCAGAACAGGCTCAAGGGGCTGAATGGCCTTCTCCTGTTCCTAAGTTCCTAACGGCCCAGAATATGCCCTCATGTTTTTTCACTTTTTTCACATATAACAAGTGTTTCTTCCAAACCTCCGTGCCATAATTAAGCTCAGGAAAATGTACTCAAATTATTTTCCTGGCATTATAAAATGGTTCACATTTATAATAATTCTGAACCATTTAGTCAAAATTATTTTTAATTATTTTAGTTGTAGAAAAAACAATCCTACCAAAATGTCAGCGGTTTCTGTGGACATGAATTTTTAGGAACAGGAAGTGTTTTAGGGCCAACAGACTCAGTCTCTTTTCAACCCCAACCTACTTTACAACCAACTTTATTACACCTTTGAGTGAAAAAGTTCAACCTGACTTATCATCTTATTGAAAGCTTTCCAATTTTTAACGTGTGTTCCCTGGTATTTGAACCCTTAACTATTGTGAGCAATTCCCTTAGACCAATTTGGTCAATTGCCTTCATCATCTTGGAGTCTCTTCCTTTCTAAACAATTTTAACCTCCTTAACTGTTCCTCACACATTCCTGACATCCAAATCAGTGCAAAAATATGCAAAAGTGTCCAGGACAATCTTTGCACTTTATGCTCAACGCCTGGATTTTAAAATTCTCACCCTTGTGTTCAAATCCCTCCATGGCCTCAACCCTCCCCATCTCTAAAACCTCCTCCAGCCTTACAACTCTTAGAGAACTCTGTATTCCTCCAACTCTGGCCTCCTCCCTTCATCCTAGCAATGCCCATCACAGAGTGGCTCGATAGTACCACTACTGACCAAGTCCTGAAGGACATAAGGACTGCGCTCGCATCAGGTAGTGAGAGAACCAACAAAAGGGAATAACCTACTTGACCTCGTCCTCACCAATCTACCTGTCACAGATTACACTCCTGTGAAGCATCTGGAGAGGTTTTACTACGTATAATTGTTGTGATGTCCATTAGAGGTGCCGGAGTTATGAGATAATAAATGGATGCAATGTATGAGGTGGCAGGTTGACCAGCTTACTCGTAAGTGGAAGCTGAATTATGTTAAGAATACTAGACTGCTCTGACTTCTCTTACTATGTGGTATAATTTTTTTTTATAGTTTGAAATGGATAATAATTTCTCATCTGTTTGTTAGACTATTTTCTAGTGGTTTCAAAACAAAATTCTCATTGTGTTTAAAACCTTACATGGCCTCACTCCTCCCCATTTCTGTAACCTTCTCCAACCCTACAGCCCCTCCCCTGCACTCTGCATTTCTTCGACTCTGGCCTCCTGTACATTCCCCGTGCCCTTGGCTCCAATATGGGTGGCCGTGTCTTCAGTTGTCTGGGCTCCACATTCAGGAATTTTCACCCTGTGTCTCTCGGGCTCTCCACCTCACTCTCCCTCCTCCTTTAAGGCCATTCTTAAAACCGACCTCTTGATCCAAGCTTTTGGTCATACTTTTTAGTATATCATGCTTTGGCTCAGCATCCATTTTTGTATGATATCAGTTCTGTGAAGCACCTTGGGACATTTTTCTATTATAAAGATACCCTATAAATACAAGTTGTCCTTGGTATTGTCCATGTTCTGGTTACTGGAGACATAATAGTGGGGAAAAAATCTGACACTGCAGTGTTGCACCAACAATTTAAGTGGGAACTACAAAGCACTATGAGAAGTCAAGGGAAGAAAAATATCATACAAGTTACAGAAAAGTTAGAACATTTTTGGGGCGAAGGAGGAGAAATAACAAAGGCTATTTGCAGCCCAAACAAATACTACCAATTCATCATCGGAAGCAGAGCTAAAAATATTTTATAATGTAATTAACTGGGAAACAGAGTTTTTGGGCAGAAAACAAAGTAGCTGCATCTAAAATGTTGTGAAGTGGTGGGAAATTGTATTACAAATATACCTGTGAGGCCTGTATCTTTCAGTATCAATATTTTTACCTCATGTCAGTCATTTGATTTAATGCTTCAGTAAATTTGCTGTATTAAAGGAACGCTCAAATGCTGTCATATTTAAACTGCAGTGGAGACTATGGTAGACATCAAAAACTGCAATCTAGGTAACCGGACTACCTGTGAGCAATGCCATGACAGGTCTACCAGCACCTCTATAAAAAATGCCTAAATTGAGAAGCAAAGATCTGTCTGATAAGATACAAAATTTTGTTCTTTTGTGTCAACAATACCAACATGCATACATATCAATTGCATACTTACATGCCTAAATATATGTCTAAAAAGAATGAATGGTAGCATCAAATAGCAAGATAGAAAAGATCATCAGCTGATTAATCTGTTGAGCATAAAAATGATTTTCACCTGATCTCTGTTTGCTAGCTCACCACTGCAATGCAGCTGCAAATACGGAGTCAGTGGTGTGAGGGATTATGGGTGCAAATCTGTGGACTTGTGTTGGTGTGCCAACATGCTACACTACATGCCACAGCAGCTCACTTTGATGTTTAAAAATGAATAAGATTCAAAGTCAAGTAAGAGCAGAATATTTTGTTTGGCTTCAATGTTGGTGACAGAAAATGTGCATTGCACTCAACTTTGATAAACCTGGGTAACGCAGAACTCAATCCTTTTACTAGATATCAAAACCTGCACCATAAACCTGAAATATTTAGATGGGCACACTTCGTAATTATCATGTGTTGTGGCTATGTCATAACAAAGGTTACTGTATAATACACATTCTGATATGTAACCTTGAAATACATACATGGTTGATGGCCCTGCAATTAATAACTTTATAATACTTTGGTGGCTCAGTAGCTAAAATGGTAGAGAATTGGCTTTGTATAGAAATTCAGCAGATACAGATACATACATCTTTATTACAAATTGACATATAAAATATCCTGTGTATTTTAAAGTTGCAGTGATCTGCTTCTAAAGCCTTTGGTTAACTTAAAAAGTAAAGCATTTTTATTTTAGTTTGCGTAATTATCTTGTCCAGATAATTATGAAAAAATAAATCCCCCAGTTCCAATTGCCACCAGAGGCCTTCCTTCAGAGTGGAAGATGGAATAGATCCAAGTGGTTGAGTTTTTCCACAGGTATTGTCAACATCAATATATTACAACTGACTGACATCAGGTGCACTTATGTGAAAGGGACTATTCTTGGCAGGCCTCTTCTCCCTTTGTTTTGGCACTTGGCTCAAAAACAGACAAATCTCTCTCACTAAGAGCTATTGAGGTGAAATACCAGTCAAGGCTCAGGCTGGGACTACAAATGCAGATACTGTGGTTGGGAGTCGAGCACTGGAATTATTAGGCAGTTACTCCACTCTTGAAATCTCTCTACATTTCATCAAGATGTAGATATTTAAGAGAGATTGCATCTTTACTCTTTGTAATAAAAGCATCTCATTTATGAAACCCACCATGTATCAATGGCCCAGGTGGTAAAGCAGCCAATAACCCATTAATGTAAATGGACTACTATTGGCATTATGACTGGAAAACCTAGGTCAATGTGTCAATCTTTACAAAACAAGCAAATTTAAAATAATTTCAAAATACACTTTTGCCCAGAAAGTTTTTTAAACAGTCTTTTAATTACAAAACATTATTGATGATTAACTCAGATATCTTTGTCCCCCACACTGTTAACATTTCTACCAAGAACATCTTTGGCATTTCTATTCTCAGTACTGTACTTCATAGTGTTTTTTTGTTTCTGTACAAAAGCAAACTATAGTCCCACAAGGAAAATTATATTTACAAATCACTTAATATTAATCCACGACAATAATAATCACTGGAGCAACTTGGAAATGGATTAACTTACAAATTCTCAATAGTATTTTTCAGCATATGATTTTTACATACAAATTTGCAGGTTATTTTAATGAGTGTCTGCAAGTTGCAATGGCAAACAGTGTTCCTTGAAATAGATCCTTCAACTGTCAGCAGGATCCATTTTCCGACTGCAATATTTAAGGATGCTTTAAACACCATACAGTATAGCATACATTGCAATTAAAATTCCAACTCCCAGTATCACTTTACACACTCAGCAATATCACGCAATCAACCTAATGCAATCAGAGACAATTCAATTGTCTGGTTCACACAAAAATGGACGAACATATTTTTGTTTTTGATATTGAACTACCATGGATCAAACTCTCTCCCCTACCTCAATGGAAACACTCACAACAATCAGAGAATCGGAGATCCCTGTGACTATCATGCCGTTCACAATCATTGTTTAAACGAGCAGCATCATTTCTCACTCCCTTGTGAAAACTTTGAACCTACAGTTTATGGGCCTTTTTCAAATATAGTTTTTGAAGAAGTTCTCTCACTAACAGCTGAGACATCAGCTTGACAGGCTGCATATGTAGTGATCACATTTCAATTTTTTTCCCATATATAGATTGTAGCTAAGAGATTTTGCAGCTGTTTTGAGTGCAGCTCTGTGTTGGACTTTGGGAAGGACGAATGATCTTTGATTTCTTCAGGCTATTTTGTTTGCTGCCATTAGCAGTGAGAGAGTAGGAACGTCCATGCATCATTCTGGCATTCAGTCCATTGGCCATAGAGAAGGACTTAAGGTGACTCTTTAAGGCAACAGGAAGGGGCAGTTTATCCACTAGATGTACAGGAGTGCATGAAACAATGGCTCGGCAGCAGAGATCCTGTAGGCTTAGCACTGCAAAGAAAACAATACATCAGTTATAAAAATTATTTCTCTAGGAATAGTTAGAATAGGCCTCAAGAACAACCAAGTATATGCTATGCTAAATAGTAAATAATTACTAATTTATTGAAAGAAATATTATACATCGACATAGGCAATACAATCACTAATATCATAAATAGCACAAAGATGAAAAGATTTACAATTGAAAACTGCAAAATCCTTAATTAGAATTGTGTTGAAAATACAATTGCTCCAAATTGCAACCGAGCCATAAATTTCCCAAGCAATGCATTCTATGAATCCACTATCATCTTTATCACTGAACATGACACAAAAGACAGCAGAAAGAGAAATACAAGTCTTCAACTTGGGTTGAATGTGTACTGCCCTAACTATATGAACATCCACCATATAATAGAAAAAAGTTTCAGGAGGATAACTCTCACCTGGAGGGCTGACTGCAAAGCTGTTATGGTTAAATAGGGAATTACTGTAAAATGTTAAAGTATGGTATGTAGTTCCTTATGATATACACCAGATGGTGGCAGTATACTGCATTCCAGAGCTAGATTTCCCATCTAGTATAGCAGACTTTCAATCGGTCATTTGGACTTATTTGACAGTGTAGCTAATCGCTCAACATTCTCTACTCTCCACCAGCTTCTTTACAAAGATTTACGATAATTAACGTCTCATTTATCAAGACTAAACATTTTTGAGTAAATCAGATCAAAATTAAATTTCTGGAGAACTTAACCCTTAAACTGCTGCACTACCTACAACATTGTTGGTAACATGAGCAATATGTTCTTATGTCACCTCCCTGGGGAGAGGGCTGGTTCACTAAAATCTGTTACAAGAAATTCTGGAATTAATCCCATGACCGTTGTATATTACAGATCTATAAACTTGTGACAGACTTTCCAAACATATAAAAAGTACCACATCTATCCAAATAGTTAAGTGGATCTATGACAAAAAATATTTTTTGAGAATCATGATTTTCATACATAATTCTGTAAACTACCAATTGACTAAACACTAACCAGTAAACAGAAGTAATTTCAGACACTTGAACAACTTTATATAAAAAAACTCTGAAGAAAAGTTAAGAAAAATGTCTCAAATCTTGTAGGGGTGGAGGGAAACGGATAGACAGCAAGGGTGAAAAGGAAACAAAGATTGGGGGGGGGGGGGCGGGGGAGAAGAGGAGGAGAAGGGCTGGAGACCAAAAACAGGGAAGAGTCAAAGTGGAATGATTTAGGGAATTACAAAGGGCAGGGGCACGTAACTGAAAGAATGGAGGAAATGGGAATGAGGAGTTATCCAGTTTTGGAGGAGTAGAGAGTGTGCTGAGGCATAAGGAAAAGGAAGGTGATGACCTGCTGAGCCACAGGGAGCCACTGAAGCTTGACAAAGACAGTGAAAGATGAGAGTATGGAGTATGGGACTGTGTGAAGAAGGGAACCTCGATGCAACATTTTGAAGTCTGTGCAGGGTGAAAGCCAGCAAGAAGAGCTTTGAATAAGTCATGCCTCGAGGTGATGAAGGCATGGATTAGTGAGGTGGGGCTGGTGGGACAGAGGTAGGCAATCTTACAGATGTGAAAAAAATGCATTCTTAGCAACAGCTTGGATGTGGGGAAGAAAACTCAGCAAGGAGTTGAACAAATGCCAAGAAGCTGCCCCTCTAGATTTGGCCAGAGATGGTAGCCAGGGAGATTGATGGCGTGGAAGCCAGAGGTTTGTAAGTATGGAGAGGTGCCGAAGAGGAAATTTGGACTCACCCAGCTCTCAAAATGCTTGTAAGTCACTCATCAGTTCATTTTCAATCATATATTTTTCCCTACTTGGAACTTGATCTTTATTATTCTGTGCTGAATGCTGGGGTCCATTTCAGCATCAGAAAAAATTAATTTAGAATAGAACAAATCTTCCACTACAACTCTTCCATGCACCACTTTTCTCAAGGAGTGGAGGAGATAGCTAGCGACACATGAAACAAAAGCAGACTTTGGCTGAAAATGATTTTCAGGTCTGATTTTTCAGCCAGTGAAAATAGGGTTTGTCAAACTTTGACGTGACAGCACATCAACAGGTCAAAAATGCCACATATTTTGGGCACCAGAAACAGAAAGAGCACCACAGAACAAGACCCAAGTAAAGCATTTCAACACAAACTGAGCTGGACAGTGAAGGAGTGGCGCTGTAGGAGGATGGACTGGTTGATCGTATCAAAGGCTGCAGAGAGGTTGAGAAGGACATGGTACATCACAGTCACAGATGATGTCATTTGTGACTTCAGTTAAGGCCATTTCAGTGCTGTGGCAGAGGCAAAATCTGATGGGAAAGATTCAAACATGGAGTTCGGCTGAAAGATGGGCACGGGTTTTGGCGGCGACTACCTGTTCAAGAACTTTATAGAGAGGAAACGGAGATTGGAGATGGGTGGTAATTTGCAAGGTCAGAGGGTCGGGGGGGGGGGGGCGGGGAGGGTGAGGACGGTGGTTTTGAAAGGGAGGGGGACAGTACCTGAGGAGAAGGAACCATTTCCAATGACAGCTAACAAGGGGTCCAGAAAGAGAAGCTGGATAGTCAGTAGTTTAGTGGGGATGGGATCAAGAGAGCTCAGAGACAGCATGAGAGTAGATAGGAGAGAAACGGAGATGCGGTTTCAGGGCTAGGGCAAGGGGGAGATATGGCAGAGGCAACTGAATGGATGGTCTCGATCTTAATGCACTTGTTGGAAGGGGGGAATGGGGGGGCGGGGGCAGGGGTAAGGGGCAGGGGAGATGCATCTCGGGAGACAGCAGATAGTGGAGAAAAGCTGATGGTTATCTTCGCTTTCCAGAATGATCTTGGGTGGTGAGCGGTTTTGGCTATATAGAGGGAGAGGTTAATGGAAAATGGGACGGCAGTGATATCAGGGAGCGAGGGAAAGATGAGTTGAGATGGAGATTGAAATCACCAAGGATGAGGGGTCTCAGTGCAGAGGCTGAGAGAGGAAAGGAGGGAGGATCTGAAGTTTCGGGGGGCAATAGAGAATGAGGATTTTAAAGGAGAGGCAAGAGGGATGGAACAAGGTGAGTGCTTATCCTCAAATATGCTCTCTGAGCCAGAGCAGCATAGCAGCAATGATCAGCAAACAAGAATTAATGCAGGACAACAAAAGAACATTGGTGAAATCAAGTCTAGAGGCAATAATGGCGTGGGTAACAGTTTCAATGGTGGTGGGAACAAGAAGGGGAGAAAGCAGGCTATGTTGCAGAAGTGGAAATAAGCTGTCTTGCTAATGGATATGAGGTTTGAAGTATAGCTCTGAGTCGACAGGCCACTAAAGTCTAGCCTGAGTGCGCAGCCAGGGAGAGGGATGGAGTCAATGACGAGGGAGGCACCCAGTACTTGCCCTCCTGTTTTACACTGAGATCAGCTGGCATCAATATAAACAACAAATACAGATACAAAAGTATAAATCACAAAGTTCCTGTGATTATGTTCAGATTTTAAAATATTATCAATTCAGTATTATTGCCCTCCAGATCTTGTAATTTTTTTGAGAAAAATACATTTCTCTGACAGCATTAAGAAAATAAAAATCCTACCTCGGTTTGGTCTCCAGAGCCTGTCCATTCCATGTCTCATCAGCACAATCCTTGCCAGTTCCGTGAATGACTCAATGATGTTAAAGTTGCACAAAGGACTAACTTCAAAGAACGTCATGCCTTGCCGTTCAGCATAAGCCTGAGCCTGTTCTGTAGATACCTGCCGCTTAAAGGCCAAGTGAAGACGATTCCCAACCAGGATTTTAGGCACACCTGGGGCATGCTGAGGGAAGGAAAAAAAGAAAGTGACAATGTAATAAGCACTCCCTGAGTAGTTCAAAGTGAAAAAGAAGGGCATGCTGTTATATTTTTTCCCCCAACTGATTTATTGCTTAGGTTCACTGGTTTTGCATTTGTTTCTTGTTTTGATGAATAATATGAAAGCTGAAATAAGATTTTTAGACAGATATGTACATTAAATATTAAATTTTGATCAAGGAACTAATATACACTTAGTTATGGAAAACTTAGTAAGATTTTATTAGAAAATTAGTTAACATCAGACTTATATACATACAGAAGATTATACGGATAGCCTATGCAATCATCACAAATTTTCCATGCAAAATAGTTCAACTTCAAGTTACTGCTCAACTTATTAGATAGTAACAAAACCAAGAAATATTAGGAGGACTCAATTATTTTATAAAAATAGGAGCATTATAGCATGGAATGCACAGTGTATTATTCTGCTGCTAAAGTGGAACATTGTTAAACTAGGCCTGTTCCTTTAAACCACAAAGCCTAATTGCTGCAAATGACACATCCAGAGGACACTCAGAAGTTAACTGCTGTTGGTGAGGGAAGGATGCAGATTGACAGGTGCATGCAAATTCCTAGCTCCAGATCCAGATCAACATGCTATTATTTCTCTTTTAAAAAAATACTTTCAGTGCTTAAGTGTGATGCACACACAAACATATATAATACACAATAAATATATATTTAATAGTGGTCTCCAGTGCTCCAATATAATATTGGATTCCTAAATATCTATAATATTTAGAAGCTACATGTCAATAATGCAATCAATGTGTTCATATACCATCTAAACCCAAAACTACATTATTGGTTTCAATTCCTCTGACCCTATTTTCACCACAGTTTATTCCTCACCACTTTATTTGATCCTCACATGCTTCCTCCCTCACAGAATGATGACACAGACTGAAATACAAACTCAATGTGATTAGTTAACAGGGAGTATGTTTCTGCATGCGAGAGTGAGTTTTAATTAATGTACCTCCCACCCCAGCTGCGGAGTGTTTGATCCAGCCAATTGGCTATGAGCTGCCAAATCTGTCCATTTAGTGGCAAATTAAGGACAACTTTGCACAAGGATGTTGCCAGGGCTGGAGAATTTTAGCTATGAGAAAAGATTGGATAGACTGGGGAAGTTTTCTTTGGAACAAAGGAGGCTAAAGGGAGATTTAATTGAGGTACATAAAATTATGACGGGACTAGATAGAGTGGATAGGGAGGACCTATTTCCCTTAGCAGAGGGGTCAGTGACCAGGGGGCATAGATTTAAAGTAACTGGTAGAAGGATTAAAGGGGAGCAGAGTAGAAATTTTTTCACCCAGAGGGTGATGGGGATCTGGAACTCACTGCCTGAAAGGGTGGTAGAAGCAGAAACCCTCAACTCATTTAAAAAGTACTTGGATGTGCACTTGAAGTGCTGTAACCTACAGGGCTACGGACCAAGTGCTGGAAAGTTGGATTAAACTGGATAGCTCTCTTTCGGCCGGCATGGACTTGATGGGCCGAATGGCCTCCTTCTGTGCCGTAACGTTCTATGATTCAATGAGCCCATTTGTACTGGGAACTGGATTGAGACTGCCAAAGTTAATTTCATGTCAGACTGTTCCACCAATCAGGGGGGCTTTCATTCCATCAGTTTGCGATGGATTTGAATCCAGTGCCAGAGGTGAAACGACAGTTTCTGGCCTACCACACATCCAGTTCCTCTCTCAGGACTCCTAATGACTGCACCCAGTTAATGTTTTATCTGGAAATCCCCAAACCCTATCCTAGCCATATCTTTTTTGGCCCAACTTGAACACTGCCAGTGAACCAGTAGCTCTGGAAATTATCAATTCATTTTGACGTTTACCGGTTATCTTTTCGGCTACAAATCAACCTTTGCAGTGTGTGAAAAATTCCTGCTGCACAAATCCAGACAATAGCAGATATAGTTTACCATCATAAGAGAACTCCTTTGCTCAGTGCTTTTAAGACCACCAGGTCCAGATAATCTCACACCTCACCAAGACAACACTTTGATTCAGATGTAGAGTCAGAATGGATTAATACCTTCCCAATCACTCCCTTTGTGATCAGATCACAAGATAGTTACGGATGAGAAAGGTTATTCGGCCCTTTTTAGTTCATCCATCCAGAAAGATCTTGAAGTCCTCTCATTTTACCAAATAAGCTCAGTGTTGTAAAATGATCATCAGCATACTTACTGCACTGAATATTTTGCCATAATAATGACATTATAATAAAAACTAGCATAATAGCCTGTGGGTCAGAGGTTACATCATTGAAAGAGGATGAGTGGGTAGTTGCAGTATAAATGCTGAAAAAGTTTAATCTGTGTTACTTTTGTCAGCAGTGACTCTTCCCACAGAAATTCCAAAATCATCAATTGTGTGATTACAAAACTATAAATGTTCCTAAAGCTCCACACAAATTTTCTAGTTTTTAAAACTTTAGAAATGACAATTGCCTTTGAAAACAAAGTAGATTTTGTCTCGAATCATCTGAGATTTTCTCTATATATCTTGGGATATTTCTGATTGTATTAGTTAGTATAACAGGATAGAGCCTAAAACTCTAACTCACTCTATAATAAACACAAACTGTGTTACAGGTAATATCCAACCTGTAAATATCTGATTTTAAAATTCTCATCCTTGTTTTCAAATCCCTCCATGGGCTCGCCTCTCTCTATCTCTGTAACTTCCTCCAGCCCTACAACCCTCCGACATCTCTGAGTTCCTCCAGTTCTTGCGTCTTGCGCATCCCCGATTTTAAGCTGGCGACTGTGCCTTCAGCTGCCTAGGCCCTAAGCTCTGGAATTCCCTCTCTAAACCTCTCCGCCTCTCTACCTTTCTCTCCTCTTTTAAGGTGCTCGTTAAAACCTACCACTTTGATCAAGCTTTTGGTCACCTGTCCTAGTATCTTCTTATGTGGCTTGGTGTCAAATTTTGTTTGATAACACTCCTGTGAAGTGCCTTGGGATGTTTTAATATTTTAAAGGCGTTGTATAAATGCAAGTTGTGCCTGTAGATAGTGTTTTCATGGTTATTTTACCCCCTTTTTAAAAAAAAATTGAATTTAGACATGAGATTCATGAATAGGATAATTATAAAGCTTGACAACTGTCTCCAAATTAAATTCAGCAACTGTGACTGTAAACAGCGATTATATAGCTGTGTACTACATGCATTTGGTTTATAATGGATGTATAGACATCCATTGAGCCACTGTCAGCACAATGGTGGTTTTCTTTCCCTAATTTTTTGTAACCATAGTCATGATGTATCCCATTTAATTTTTATGATTAAAATAATTTAAACTCTACAATATTTTGTTCTGCCAATTTGAGAACCTAATAATAATAATAATAATAATAATAAAGGTCTCTGCAACCTCTCACTAAATGCACTTTCAACTACAATCAACTCATTTAACCTCTTCAAAACAAAGCACTCCCACCAATGGTTCAGTGGGTTATTGCATTATGTGGTGTGGCAACCATATAGAACAGCAAGGTTCCACTTGGTGTGTCCCAAGTTAACTAATCCAAGTAAGGGCTCAGGAATGGGGGCGAGGGTGAGAGAACTAGACTGTGTCTCAGCATCCCACATTTAAGTGTTTCTATGGAGTCTTTCCTACGCTTCTTCTACATAGAGAGGCTGCTAATAGTTGTCTTATACTATGCATCTCATTGAAAAGATTGGAGGTAATCTGCTTCCACTGCCACTCTAACCAGCCACCAAAAGTTGCAGTAAAGTGCACTAATCCCTAGCTCCTCTCTAGAAGCATCCAGCTTCCTGTTGGTTCTTCTCCAGAACAAAGCCATGAACTTGTTGATGATGAAACAGCAGAGACAACCCTGTGTCCTACCACTGCATGCACCAGCATGTTGGTACACCAATGTGCTGCCCTAACAAATGCAATTTCATGAAAACAAAACGTAACACAAATTATATCACAATACAGGTTAGCTGACCTGTTGTCAGCAATGTTACTGTTTTCATTCATCTCACTTTGCTTTTAGCTGGTCTTTCAATTTATGAAAGCCCATTCTTTTTTCGTTGAAACAACTTTGCTAATGGACTCCTATTTGATCCAATCCATCATCATAATAACTTTTGCATTACAGTTTAATGCACCAACAACATGAAAGGACAGTTAAAATCACAAACTTCCTTTTACTGTGTAAAGCAGAACAGAAATAACAGACTCATTTGTCTCCAACTGAAATTCCGATAAAAATGGACCTGCTTCCACTTTGGCATTTAACTCTCATTATCCACTAGATTTGAAATGTGTCTTACCTCATCTATCTCCTTGATCCACCTGTCGATACCATCGAATGACCACCGATTCGTAATGTCGTAGACCAAAATCACACCCTATGAATTTCAAAGAAAGCTTGTATAAATCCAACTGTTTACTAAATCTCTTGCAACTCACCAAAAAAAATTTTACAACAGACATTCTCCTACTTACTTTTCTGGCTACAAATGCCTATCCTTTCTCACTTAAAAATGTACTTCCATCCCTTCCTTCACATGGTTTTTTTCCATTCATTATTCCTTTTTCTTTTTTCTGGTTTCAACTTTCCTCATTTCTATTCTTCTGTTTTTTTTCCTTTGATTATGTAGCCTGTTTCTCAGGCTCTCTTTTGTTTTGGCTACACTATTTTTGCTTATTAACTGCATTTATTTTTATTCCTTTCTCGTTTTCTTTTTCGGCATCTTCATTTTGTCCTCAACTGCAAATATAAGCAAATTAAATACTGTATGAAATTTAGGTGCGTGAAATAGGTTACATGCAGAATTATATGTGAATCTGCCTTTTAGTACAGAAATCCTTTAAGATCTGTTGTTGCTTGACAACACACCGTGTAATAATTTCATAATGAATTTGTCTGTTCCAAAACACATATGGTTACACAGAAATAAGTTATTCAAATAGCAGAAAGTATCACAAGTCATCTTATGTGAGTCATATTTGATGAAATCGCTCAATGGCTTGACTCCTAACCAGGTCCTTTGGTTTGTCTTTGTTATAGTATTTTCACTTCTCATTAACAGTCCTTTTTAAATTCCTTTTCCATTTTCTTTCTCAGCCTCTTTCTACATATGCGAACAAATTAAACATTCTATGAAATATAGGTGCAGTGCAATAGGTCTCTGGTTTTAATCTCCATAGTGCTGATCATTCAAAATCACTTGCCACAATTCTTAGCCAGGCTGCTAGATGGAGCATCAGTCAACAGATGGAGCATCCATCTACGCCCAAACAAACAAAAACAAATATTTTCTAGCCTGTCCCATCCAAATCATGTCTCCTGATGGCCAATATGAGAAAATAATGACAATAGCTAGAAAAATCCATGACCAAAAGCACAACACTATCCTGGCTGCAAGAAGAAAGCATTGTGTTCAGCATGAATCAAAAAGTAATAAAAAGGAGCAATGGTCTGAAATTGCTCCTTTCATAGTGCTGTCAAAAATTTCCTAAAATGGAAGCAAAATATTGTTTAAAAATAGAGACAAGCTAAAGGTCTTTTTCTGTGGAGGAGGTAAAAATATACTTAAGATGCACTATGTCTGGGATAACGATAAAAGTTCAATAAGAAACTGTTACAAACATCCAATAATTTAACGTTAATACTTTCCTTCACATTGGTGCCATTACCTGACTCTCTGAAAGATCCTGATTGAGACCATCAAGCATCTTAGACCAGGCAGTGTGTAATCCCAGCACATATGAATAATGTTATTAATCACAAGTTCCACCAACAGACACACAACTTAAATAAGACTTGAAATAAAAATACAGCTGCTATGTCTTTTTTTCTTCTCGTTCATGAGATGTGGAAGGCCAGCATTTATTGCCCATCCCTAATTGCCCTTGAGAAGGTGGTGGTGAGCCGCCGCCTTGAACTGCTGCAGTTCTTGTGGTGATGGTTCCCCCACAGTGCTGTTAGGTAGGCAGTTCCAGGATTTTGACCCAGCGACGATGAAGGAACAGGGATATATTTTCAAGTCGGGATGGTGTGTGACTTGGAGGGGAACGTGCAGGTGGTGTTGTTCCCATGTGCCTGCTGCCCTTGTACTTCCAGGTGGTAGAGATCACAGGTTTGGGAGGTGCTGTCGAAAAAGCCTTGGAGTGCATCCTGTAGACGGTACACACTGCAGCCACGGTGCGCCGGTGGTGAAGGGAGTGAATGTTTAGGATGGTGGATGGGTGCCAATCAAGCGGGCTGCTTTGTCCCGGATGGTGACGAGCTTCTTGAGTGTTGTTGGAGCTGCACTCATCCAGGCAAGTGGAGAGTATGCCATCACAATCCTGACTTTGTGCCTTGTAGATGGTGGAAAGGCTTTGGGGAGTCAGGAGGTGAGTCACTCGCCACAGGATACCCAGCCTCAAATCATGGCTCCCAGATTCTATTTATAAACTTTAAATCAATAAGACAGCCAGTGTGAGAAAATCCTCTTCATTTTACATAGAATGTACAACACAGAAACAGGCCATTCGATCCAACTTGGCTATGCCGGTATTTATGCTCCACACCTACTCATACATAATAATTTAAATTTATATTACATAAAAAGTCAGTATTGGTAGGAGTGACCACCGCACAGTCCTCGTGGAGATGAAGTCCCATCTTCGCACTGAGGACACCATCCAACGTGTTGTGTGGCACTATCACCGTGCTAAATGGGATAGATTCAGAACAGATCTAGCAGCTCAAAACTGGGCATCCATGAGGCGCTGTGGGCCATCAGCAGCAGCAGAATTGTATTCCAGCACAATCTGTAACCTCATGGCCCGGCATATTCCTCACTGTACCATTACCAACAAGCCAGGGGATCAACCCTGGTTCAATGAGGAGTGTAGAAGAGCATGCCAGGAGCAGCACCAAGCGTACCTAAAAATGAGGTGACAAACTGGTGAAGCTACACCTCAGGACTACATGCATGCTAAACAGCGGAAGCAACATGCTATAGACAGAGCTAAGCGATTCCACAACCAACGGATCAGATCAAAGCTCTGCAGTCCTGCCACATCCACTCGTGAATGGTGGTGGACAATTAAACAACTAACGGGAGGAGGAGGCTCTGCAAACATCCCCATCCTCAATGATGGCGGAGTCCAGCACGTGAGTGCAAAAGACAAGGCTGAAGCGTTTGCAACCATCTTCAGCCAGAAGTGCCGAGTAGATGATCCATCTCGGCCTCCTCCCGATATCCCCACCATCACAGAAGCCAGTCTTCAGCCAATTCGATTCACTCCACGTGATATCAAGAAACGGCTAAGTGCACTGGATACAGCAAAGGCCATGGGCCCCGACAACATCCCGGCTGTCGTGCTGAATACTTGTGCTCCAGAACTAGCTGCGCCACTAGCCAAGCTGATCCAGTACAGCTACAACACTGGCATCTACTCGACAATGTGGAAATTTGTCCAGGTATGTCCTGTCCACAAAAAGCAGGACAAATTCAATCCGGCCAATTACCTCCCCATCAGTCTACTCTCAATCATCAGCAAAGTGATGGAAGGTGTCGTCGACAATGCTATCAAGCGGCACTTACTCACTAATAACCTGCTCAACGATGCTCAGTTTGGGTTCCGCCAGGACCATTCGGCGCGCATTACAGCCTTGGTCCAAACATGGACAAAAGAGCTGAATTCCAGAGGTGAGGTGAGAGTGACTGCCCTTGAAATCAAGGCAGCATTTGACCGAGTGTGGCACCAAGGAGCCCTAGTAAAATTGAAGTCAATGGGAATCAGGGGGAAAACTCTCCAGTGGTTGGAGTCATACCTAGCACAAAGGAAGATGGTAGTGGTTGTTGGAGGCCAATCATCTCAGCCCCAGGGCATTGCTGCAGGAGTTCCTCAGGGCAGTGTCCTAGGCCCAACCATCTTCAGCTGCTTCATCAATGACCTTCCCTCCATCACAAGGTCAGAAATGGGGATGTTCGCTGATGATTGCACAGTGTTCAGTTCCATTCACAACCCTTCAGATAATGAAGCAGTCCGAACCCGCATGCAGCAAGACCTGGACAACATCCAGGCTTGGGCTGATAAGTGGCAAGTAACATTCGCGCCAGACAAGTGCCAGGCAATGACCATCTCCAACAAGAGAGAGTCTAACCACCTCCCCTTGACATTCAACGGCATTACCATCGCCGAATCCCCCACAATCAACATCCTGGGGGTCACCAGTGACCAGAAACTTAACTGGACCAGCGATATAAATACTGTGGCTACAAGAGCAGGTCAGAGGCTGGGTATTCTGCGGCGAGTGACTCACCTCCTGACTCCCCAAAGCCTTTCCACCATCTACAAGGCACATGTCAGGAGTGTGATGGAATACTCTCCACTTGCCTGGATGAGTGCAGCTCCAACAACACTCAAGAAGCTCGACACCATCCAGGACAAAGCAGCCCGCTTGATTGGCATCCCATCCACCACCCTAAACATTCACTCCCTTCACCACCGGTGCACTGTGGCTGCAGTGTGTACCATCCACAGGATGCACTGCAGCAACTCGCCAAGGCTTCTTTGACAGCACCTCCCAAACCCGCGACCTCTACCACCTAGAAGGACAAGGACAGAATGCACATGGGAACAACACCACTTGCACATTCCCCTCCAAGTCACACACCATCCAGACTTGGAAATATATCGCCGTTCCTTCATCATCGCTGGGTCAAAATCCTGGAACTCCCTTCCCAACAGCATTGCGGGAGAACCTTCACAAGGACTGCAGTGGTTCAAGAAGGCGGCTCACCTTCTCAAGGGCAATTAGGGATGGGCAATAAATGCCGGCCTTGCCAGCAACGCCTACATCCCATGAACGAATAAAAAAAAAGAATTATTTTGGAAAGGAGTTTAAATTCCTAGACTTTCATGAGATAGTCAATGTTTTGATAAGTAGCAACATATAAGGCTTTTGGTCCTTTTAGAAAATATTCTGTCCAATTTATAAATTAATCAATCTGTGTATGAAAGCGAAGGGACAGCCACTAACACAAAAAAAAAATAAGATTTGCATCTTTAAACTAAGTTATTATGAAATATAAGTAAATAAATTACAAATCCATCAGTACACAGAGCATAGGTCTGTAACTGAGCTTCGCTACCAAAATAGATAGCTTGGACCACAGGATGTTTGTGACAACCAGAGTATAATATCAGGTACTTTAAAATACAACTTATGCTATCGGATGAAATAATGTTTCAACATTGGGTAAATGTAATGTAGTGTTTAGCGGTTTAGATTAGAAATTGAATACACAATTACCTAAAGTTTTCTGCACTTTTAAGTTTTGGATAAAATTCAGTTTCTAATAAGATCACTTATAACTATCAGGAAAGACCGAACAGGCTGGGGCTGTTTTCTCTAGAAAAGAGAAGGCTGAGGGGTTACCTAATAAAGGTCTTTAAAATTCTGAAAGAGTTTGATAGGGTAGATGTAGAGAAGATGTTTCCACTTGTAGGGAGTCCAGAACTAGAGGTCATAAATATAAGATAGTCAAATAATAAATCCAATAAGGAATTCAAGAGAAACGTCTTTACCCAGGGAAGGCTGATTTTAATAGGATAAGGCAGGATCTGGCCAAAATGGACTGGGATCAGCTGCTTGTAGGAAAATCCGCATCGGAGCAATGGGAGTCTTTCAGAAGGGAGATTGAGACCATACAATGGCAACATGTTCCCGTAAAGGTCAAGGGTGGTTCCAAGAACTCCAGGGAACCTTGGATGTCAGGGGATATACGAGAATGGATTAGGAAAAAAAGGAGGGCTTTTGGCAGATACAAAAGGCTAAAGACGGAGGAAGCCCTAGAGGAGTACAAAAAGTGCAGGGGGATACTTAAAAAAGAAATTAGGAGATCAAGGAGGGGCCATGAAATAACACTGGCGAGCAAAATAAAGGAAAATCCTAAGATGTTTTATAAGTATATTAAGGGTAAGAGGATGACTAGGGAAAAAATAGGGCCCATTAGGGACAAAAATGGCAATCTGTGTGTGGAGCCGGCAGATGTAGGAGGGGTTCTAAATGAATTTTTTGCATCTGTTTTCACTATGGAGAAGGACGATGTAGACATAGAAATACGGCAGGGGGACTGTGATATACTCGAACATATTAACATCGAGCGGGAGGAGGTATTGGCGGTTTTAGCAGGCCTAAAAATGGATAAATCCCCAGGCCCGGACGAAATGTATCCCAGGCTACTGTGTGAGGCAAAGGAGGAGATTGCGGGGGCTCTGACACATATATTCAGAACCTCTCTGGCCACAGGGGATGTGCCAGAGGACTGGAGAACCGCTAATGTAATACCATTATTCAAGAAGGGGAGTAGGGAAAAACCGGGGAACTACAGGCCAGTGAGCCTAACATCAGTGGTAGGAAAATTATTGGAAAAAATTCTGAAGGACAAAATTAGTCTCCACTTGGAGAAGCAAGGATTAATCAGGGATAGTCAACATGGCTTTGTCAAGGGAAGATCATGCCTGACTAATTTGATTGAATTTTTTGAGGGGGTGACTAGGCGTGTGGATGAGGGTAACGCAGTGGATGTGGTATACATGGATTTCAGTAAGGCCTTCGATAAAGTCCCCCACAGGAGACTGGTCAAGAAGGTACGAGCCCATGGAATCCAGGGTGCCTTGGCACTTTGGATACAAAACTGGCTTAGTGGCAGAAGGCAGAGGGTGATGGCCGAAGGTTGTTTTTGTGACTGGAAGCCTGTGGCCAGTGGGGTACCACAGGGATCGGTGCTGGGTCCCTTGCTGTTTGTGGTCTACATTAATGACTTGGATATGAATGTAAAAGGTATGATCAGTAAGTTCGTTGATGATACAAAGATTGGTAGGGTGGTAAATAGCGAGGAGGATAGCCTCAGTCTGCAGGACGATATAGATGGGTTGGTCAGATGGGCGGAACAGTGGCAAATGGAATTTAACCCGGAAAAGTGCGAGGTGATGCACTTTGGAGGGACTAACAAGGCAAGGGAATACACAATGAATGGGAGGACCCTAGGCAAGACAGAGGGTCAGAGGGATCTTGGTGTTCAAGTTCACAGATCCCTGAAGGCGGCGGAACAGGTAGATAAGGTGGTAAAGAAGGCATATGGGATACTTGCCTTTATTAGCCGAGGCATAGAATATAAGAGCAAGGAGGTTATGATGGAGCTGTATAAAACACTGGTTAGGCCACAGCTGGAGTACTGTGTGCAGTTCTGGTCGCCACACTACAGGAAGGATGTGATCGCTTTGGAGAGGGTGCAGAGGAGATTCACCAGGATGTTACCAGGGCTGGAGCGCTTCAGCTATGAAGAGAGACTGGGAAGATTGGGTTTGTTTTCCTTGGAGCAGAGGAGGCTGAGGGGGGACATGATTGAGGTGTACAAAATTATGAGGGGCACAGATAGGATGGATACTAAGGAGCTTTTTCCCTTCGTTGAGGGTTCTATAACAAGGGGACATAGATTCAAGGTAAAAGGCGGGAGGTTTAGAGGGGATTTGAGAAAGAACTTTTTCACCCAGAGGGTGGTTGGAGTCTGGAACTCACTGCCTGAAAGGGTTGTGGAGGCAGGAACCCTCACAACATTCAAGAAGCATTTGGATGAGCACTTGAAATGCCATAGCATACAAGGCTACGGACCAAATGCTGGAATATGGGATTAGAGTAGACAGGGCTGATGGCCGGCGCGGACACGATGGGCCGAAGGGCCTCTATCCGTGCTGTATAACTCTATGACTCTATGACAGTGAGTGTTTAGAATATGGAACTTGCTACCACATGGAGCAGTTGAGGCGAATAGCATAGATGCATTTAAGGCAAAGCTAGTTGGGCTGAATGGCCTGTTTCTATGCTGTAAATTCTATGTAAATATGGCTAATTTTTTTTAGGTGACTTTCTGCTCAACAGGGCCATGAACATTAGTGCTGGCAATAATAAAGATATTCCTACTTTTTTCACCCAGTGCCAGTGTGGAGCACTCCCAGCATGGGTTGCATGAGTCTACATGGTGTCCATAATGCACCGTAACCCCAAATTCAAAATATTATCTCTTACTGCATCAGTGTGACAGCTATTTTACTCACATCTGCCAATCATGTCGCCCATCCCCCAAGTGAGCTGTTGAATTGTGGACAGTTTTGTGCGACATAATAGTGCGCACTATAAACCGATTTAAGATTGCTCAATTTGATTAAATTATGCTCCAGCTGCAAGTCTGAAACCAGTTTCTGCCTCGCTCCAGCTGAAATTCTCGTGCTCAGGAGACAGTTCTACATATGTGTACTTATACGCAAGCGCATGCACAGAGATCCTCTCACAAGGGTTAAAATATAAACATTTAGGCAGCCTGGGTGAGAGCATCTGTATTCTCTAAACATTTAAATCAGGATAAGTTTAAAAATGTGCTCAGGAGATTGAAGGGATCCCTTGATTTAACACTGCATGGGGCAGAAGAGGGAGGGAGGAAGGAAGCAGTTTGTATTTATTATTTAGCACCTTTCACAACTGCAGGACGACCCAAAGCGTTTTGCAGACAATGAAATACATTTTTTTTTTGAAGTGTAGTGTAATGTAATGAAGGGAAACGCAACAGTCAATTTGCACACAGCAAGATCCCACCAACAGCAATGAAACAAATGACCAGATAATCTGTTTTAGCAATGTTGTTTGAGGGATAAGTGTTGGCCAGGATAATTCCCTTGCTCTTCAAAAAGTGCCATGGGATTTTTTACCTCCACCTGAGTGGGCAGAGAGGGCCTCAGTTTAACGTTTCATCCAAAAGAAAGCACCTCCGACAGTGCAGCACGTCCTCAGTACTGCAGTGAAGTGTCAGCCGAGATTATGTGCTCGAGTCTCTGGAGTGAGACTTGAACCCACAACCTCCTGACTCAGAGGCAAGAGAGCAGCCACTGAGCCAAGGTTGACATCTTCTCTTCCAATATAGCTTTAGCTTGGAAAAACAGAATGTTTGCGACAACCAGAGTATAATATCTAGTACTTTGAAACAGAACTTACACAATCTGACCAAATAGTGTTTCAACACTTCAAATATAAAGTAATCTTTAGTGATTTAGGTTAGTAATTGAGTATACAAATATATGACGTTTTCAGCACTCTATCTGCTATCAACCTAAATTAAGTGAGGCAGCATCATCCAGGGGATCTCATTACTTTCCTCTGGAGATAGATCAGGCAATTACAGAATGGAATTGGGAGGCCTACATAGGAAAATTTAAAACTGTAAATAAAAAAAGAATTCTCACTGCATACGTATGACTCGATTCCCAGCCTTTGCCAAACCCCCCTCTTCAATCTGCATTATTATAACATTACCTTCTTTCATTACTCGTCAATAAATACTTTTTCTCTTTTTTCTCTCCCCTAACTGCCAAGGATCCAAAATTGAGAACGTGCCTCAGCTGACGTGCAGTGATCAGATGGGATTGCAGAAGACACATTTGTGAATGTATTAAATAATACTGGAGTTGGACAAGAGGCGAGCAGACATCCAAAATTCTGAGTCATAAACAAAAATCAACAGAGCAATACAATAACAATAACTTGCATTTATGTAGCACCTTTAAATGTAGTAAAAATATCCCAAGACGCTTCACAGGAACGTTAGCAGAAAAAGTTTGACACCGAGCCATACAAAGAGATATTAGGACAGGTGACCAAAAGCTTGGTCAATGAGACAGGTTTTGAAGAACGGCTTAAAAGGAGGAGAGAGAGGTAGAGAGCCGGAGAGGTTCAGGTAGAGAATTCCAAAGCTTATGGCCTAGGCAGCCGAAGGCACAGCCACCAATGGTGGAACGATGAAAATTAGGGATGCGCATGAGGGCAGAATTAGGATTAATGTTGGCCTGAAGAACTCCCCTGATCACCTTTGAATAGTGCCGTGGGATCTTTTGCACTCAACTGAGCAAGCAGAAGGTGCTCCAAAAGACAGCATCTCCAACAATGCAGTGCTCCCACAGTTAGTCAGAAATGGGTGAAGTTTGTGGTGATAGCCGAAGATGATGTCTTCAGTGTTCCCAGCTGTGGAAGCTGTGACTCAAAGACTTGCCATCCAACAAGCTGTCTGACAGCACGAAAGCAGGGAGGTGTCATGGGAAGTGGTGAAGAATTAGAGCTGGGCGTTGTCGGCGTACATGTGCAAGCTGACCTCATGAGGCACGGAGACAATTCTTTATTACCTGTAGTGATACAGCGCACCACTAAGAAATTAACATCTGATTTATAAATTGCAATGAGATAATAGGGAACAGAGAAGCCACAAATGTAGCTGAAGAATACTATAGCAAAAATGTACTGTATGCCCAAAAGAAACAGGATCAAGGTAACAATATTTTTTCAAACTGGAACGTCTGGGTTTTCTATTAGACTATTGTCACATTACACTGAATGAAATTATGTCATGAATAGGAACATGAAATCTTCAATGAACCAGTTCATGCACACTAATATGTAGCAGCTACACCGTAACCCTGAGTTCACTGACGAAAGTGACAAATGAACCTGCATACCACTATTTCAATTGAAATGTACACGACCACAGTATGTTCAAGCTGTCGCTAAGCTGGCAATAATAGGCTAAGCCAAAGTCATGAAGGACTAATTTGTGTGAATCTATATTCCTGTTCATTTAACAGGAAGAGAGTTTCATGCACGGTAAACACATTCTGAAGTACTTCTGGACATTCCAGAGTCCTTAGTCAAACCCAAATGTGTCACATAAATAATGATGCCACTCCCAGCCCAAAATCAAAAACCAAGCACTTTTAAGGAAACATTTGCATGCCGAGCAACTACTATTCACAGGATGGACATAACTACCTTTTTTGAATTGATGTATTTCTCAGAAATGACTATCTGCTCTTCTACCTCCCAATTCAAAAATTAATTATGTAATATTTGTAAATGCATTATTTTAGTGGATAAAATGACTATCCTTGTGAAGACAACCAGCCCAATGTATTAAATAATACATGTTTTAATTTTAAAATAAATGAAATTGTAGTGTTTTTGTTTTACCTGGGCTCCTCGAGAATAGGAACGGAAGATGGTGCAGAACCTGCCCTGCCCAGATGTATCCCTGAAGATAAAAAGAAACAGTAAAACATGAACTATTCCAGTTTGAAAAAAAATCCGTAAAACAGAGAGAACACAGCCATCATCAGAAAATGGAAGAGAATCACATGTACAGAATGTACAGGGTCAGACTTGCAAGTATAATCATAGAATCATCGAAAGTTATGGCATAGAAGAAGGCCATTTGGCCCATCGTATCCGTGCCGGCCGAAAAAGAGCTATCCAGCTTAATCCCACATTCTAGCACTTGGTCCGTAGCCCTGTAGGTTACGGCACTTCAAGTGCATATCCAAGTATTTTTAAAATGAGTTGAGGGTTTCTGCTTCTACCACCCTTTCAGGCAGTGAGTTCCAGACCCCCACCACCCTCTGGGTGAAAAAATTTCTCCTCTGCTCCCCTCTAATCCTTCTACCAATTACTTTAAATCTATGCTCCCTGGTCACTGCCCCCTCTGCTAAGGGAAATAGGTCCTACCTATCTACTCTATCTAGTCCCATCATCATTTTATCTACCTCAATTAAATTTCCCCTCAGCCTCCTTTGTTCCAAAGGTATCATCCCCAGCCTATCCATTCTTTTCCCATAGCTAAAATTCTCCAGCCCTGGCAACATCCTTATAAATCTAAAATAGGGAATGCAAGTATAAGATATGGAATGCAAGATGAACACACTTCCGCAGCATCTTGTTCAGAATCCCTTTGTTACCTTGAAAGTATTTTGACAGAGATTGTGAAAGATTTTCCATTGTATGTGGCAGTGTAGTTTGAGGGGGGGGGGGGCTACGAGGACGAGAAGACAGCCTGAAATATCTGGGGCAATTTTTTTTCAGTCTTCCATAACACCACCAACAACTTGCTTTTAACATATAAAAACATCCCATGGCACTTGACAGAAGTGTAATCAGACAAAATAAAATCAACACAGAGCCAAAAGGAGGAGATATTAGGTGGGTGACTAAAAGTTTGATCAAAGAGGTAGTTTTAGGAGGATCTTAAAAGGGGGATTGGGAGGTGGAGAGACAGAGAGACTTAAGGAGGGAATTCCAGAGCTTGGAGCCTTGATGGCTGAAGGCACGGCTGCCATTGGTGGGGCAAAACGAGTGGAGGATGCACAAGAGTCCAGAGTTGGAGGAATGCAGAGTTCTTGGAGACTTGTAGGGCTGGAGAAGGTTACAGAGATCGGGAGGAATGAGGTCATGAAGGCATTTAAATACGAGGCAAAGAATTAGAAATTTGAGGCGATAGGAGACTGGGAGCCAACATAGGTCAGTGAGCACAGGGCTAATGGGTGAGTGGATGGTGGTGGAGGCGAGGGGACGGACAACAAAGTTTTGGATGAGTTGAAGTTTATGGAGGATGGGAGGCTAGCCAGGAGAGCATCGGAATAGTTGATTCTAGAAGTGGCAAAGACATAGATGAGGGTTTCGGCAGATTTGCTGAGGCAGGGTAGAGATGGGTGAAGTTACGGAGATGGAAATAGGTGGTCTTTGTGAAGGCGAGAATAAGATAGCGGCTAGGGAGGGGGATGGAATCAGTAAGGAGGGGACCAATGTCAATTGGAGGAAATTGCATCTTGTTCAAGACTGAATGTCAGACAAGCAGTCTGAACAACACAAATGCTGCGACAGCATCAATACTCAACACCAACAACAGCCAATCTCCAGACGCCATCCTACAACTCATCCGCTTCATCCTGGATCACAATGTCTTCACCTTCGATAACCAGTTCTTTACCCAAACACACGGAACAGCCATGGGGACCAAATTTGCACCCCAATATGCCAACATTTTCATGCACAAGTTCGAGCAGGACTTCTTCACTGCACAGGACCTCCAACCAACGCTATACACCAGATACATCGACGACATTTTCTTTCTATGGACCCACGGCGAAGAATCACTAAAGAGACTACACGATAACATCAACAAGTTCCATCCCACCATCAAGCTCACCATGGACTACTCCTCAGAATCAGTTTCTTTCTTGGACACAAGAATCTCCATCAAAGACGGGCACCTCAGCACCTCACTCTACCGCAAGCCCACGGACAACCTCACGATGCTCCACTTTTCCAGCTTCCACCCTAACCACGTCAAAGAGGCCATCCCCTATGGACAGGCCCTGCCAATACACAGGGTCTGCTCAGATGAGGAGGAACGCGATGGACACTTACAGACGCTGAAAGACGCCCTGGTAAGAACGGGATATGACGCTCGACTCATCGATCGACAGTTCCGACGGGCCACAGCGAAAAATCGCATAGACCTCCTCAGAAGACTAACACGGGACGCAACCAACAGAGTACCCTTCGTCGTCCAGTACTTCCCCGGAGCGGAGAAACTATGCCATGTTCTCCGCAGCCTTCAACATGTCATCAATGACGACGAACACCTCGCTATGGCCATCCGCACACCTCTACTACTCGCCTTTAAACAGCCACCCAACCTCAAACAGACTATCGTTCGCAGCAAATTACCCAGCTTTCAGGAGAACAGCGTCCACGACACCACACAACCCTGCCACGGTAACCTCTGCAAGACATGCCAGATCATCGACACAGATACCACCATCACACGAGAGGACACCACCCACCAGGTGCATGGTTCACACTCCTGTGACTCGGCCAACGTTGTCTACCTCATACGTTGCAGGAAAGGATGCCCCAGAGCATGGTACATTGGCGAGACCATGCAGACGCTGCGACAACGGATGAACGGACACCGCGCAACAATCGCCAGACAGGAGGGTTCCCTCCCAGTCGGGGAACACTTCAGCAGTCAGGGACATTCAGCCACCGACCTTCAGGTGAGCGTACTCCAAGGCGGCCTTCGAGACACATGACAACGCAAAATCGTCGAGCAGAAATTGATAGCCAAGTTCCGCACCCATGAGGACGGACTCAACCGGGATCTTGGGTTCATGTCATGCTACACGTAAGCCCACCAGCGAACAAAAGCTATCTGTTTTTAATATAATGGGTCATTTGCTGGCTTTCTCTGCCTTCTGGATGTTTCTGCCTCTCTCTGTTTTTTTTTCTGCTTGTTTTTTTTTGTTGACTGTATATTCAGGGGCTCTGTAGGTAACACCTCTCTGTCTGAACACGGTGATTGCCTTGGCAACGGGCAGTTGCAAAGACTATCTGTAATCACCATGTATTGTTCTGTGATTTATAAATGCGTAGGCTTCGAGGAGTTCCTGACATTTACCTGAGGAAGGAGGAAGCCTCCGAAAGCTTGTAAATTTCAAATAAAATCGTTGGACGATAACTTGGTGTTGTAAAATTGTTTACAATGAACAACACAAAGACAGTGAAGGAGTCGAGACAGGCAATGGAGAGGTAGATCTGCGCGTTGTTGGCGTACATGTACAACTTGATCCCATGCCTTCGGATGATGTCGCCATGGGCAGCATGTAGATGAGGAAGAGGAAGCAGCCAAGGACAGACCCCTGGAGAACTTTAGAGGTAATAGGGTGGGAGGAGAAGCCATTTCTAGAGATGCTCCGGCTATGATTTGCTAGGCAAGAGTGGAACCAAACGAGGGCGATCCCACTCAACTGGACAACAGAGGAGAAGAATTGGTGGCGGGTTCGACGTCACAATCAGGTATGGAGACAGTAACAAGGCGCTCGAGAAGGCCTGGGCTGAGAAGTGCGAAAAATACCAACATCTCACGCCCTAGGTTCCATTAAATAAGTGCCTTTTTCGAGTCTTTACATGACTCGTCCACGTCGTCATATCTGACTGTGCTACAGGGATGGGCAGTGGGTGTTGGTAGGGGGATTGGTTGGGGCCGGCCTGCTGCTGGCAGGAGGAGGAGTGTGGTAATGCCTTGTACGCCACCAAGCATTGGGTCTTGCCTTTTTAAGGGATCGAACCGTGAAATCATCGTTCATGGTTCCCTTGGGCCCTCGTTACCTATATCACCATGTGATGTTTGTTGAGATTTTTGACTGGTTCAGTTGGAGGTACGAACCTAACCGAAGAAACAGACAGTATACCACAGGTTACGTGTCGCTGAGTATTTGTAAGATTTCCAGGGTGAGCATTCGTGGGAGTCTGGATATTTGTTTCAAAAATTGAGGGATTCCACGAGGGCGTTATTCTTTTCCAGCCATTTCCCTCTTGCTCCTATAACAAAGCAGAAGAATTTGAATGTAGTGCCATTAGTCAGTTCTTTAATTTGGGGTACGAGATGTTGGTATTTTTCGCACTTCTCAGCCCAGGCCTTCTCGAGCGCCTTGTTATTGTCTTCATACCTGATTGTGATGTCGGCAACTGCCACCTTCTGCCCTTTCTTGAAAATTATGTCGGGCTTCCGCAGCGTCCAGTCTGGTGTTTTGATCCAGGGTTCTAGGTACGAGGTCCAACCGCACTTGGACTCTTGATCTTTCAGTTTCTCCAGGATTTTATTATGACACTCGAATTGTGCGTTCTTTACTGATAAGCACCTTCCTGCTATGTGTTCAAGTGATTCGTTTGCCAGCTCGCATCTCCTACATGTTTTGGTCACGTTTGATCAGCCGTATGCAAGGGTACATCTAGTAGGGTCCCTTTATGAATAGGGACTGTTCCATTCTGTGATATATATTCGTCCAGGAGTTTGACATTCTATCATTATGGTAATACTTTATGATGGAGCCTTGGCATTAGAGGTTTGCCCATTTAGTGAACTCCCACTGTCTCCATTCCGCATACCTATTCCTAGTTTTTTCTCTCTTTCTGGGTGGACTGGCGTATTCTGCTCAGATATCCAATTCTTCCTCCTCTGGGATGGGTGGCAGGTCTTGTTGGTCCCTGCCTTCAGTGATCACCTGGCTTCACTCGGTTTTTTAGGAATTCTTCGACCTCCTTGAGGGCTCTCAGGTTCCTAAACCTTTCGACTTTAGTGCAATTGTTTTCCCCAAAGTATTGGATGGATGACTGCACCGTTGGAGTTTTCCAGGGATTCAAGTTCCCGGATGATCGTGGAAGGGATTTGGATCTCCAATTTTGATAGGCCTAGACCCCCGTCTTTGTTTCTTGCATAAAGTATTCCGTCAGAGATGTCGTTAGGGAGGTGCAGTATCTCCTTTACCGACTTATAATTAACCTAAAAAGTGTGTTCTGGGAAGCTTCAGTTAGGATCAGGTGGTAGTAAATCCTTGGGATTATTTGGGTTTTTAAGATCACAAACTTTTGGGTGGGTTTAAGTTTGATCTCTTTAAAGCCCTTGTGCCATGAACTGAGCTTTGTTGACCATATGTCCTCTGCGACCCCTGCCCATAGGTCTATCTCTGGCCCCAAGGTATTTCTCCAGCTCTCCTTGGAGGGTGGGGGGGGGGGGGGGGGGGGAGCGGAATGTAGCTCACAGGATTCTCATTTATTAACCAGTTGGTCTTATGGTCGAACGTGAAGGCCTTCCTTTTGCTTATGAAGTGGAAGCCTGCTGTTGTGAATTGTGCGGTTGACCGTGTAAAAGGCTGCAGAGAGGTCGATAAAAATGAGGAATAGAGTATTCCTCCTCATTCAGTACACAGAGTAATAATCACTGAGGATTTCACTTGTAACTTTGATTCGGTCTGTTTCAGTGCTGTGGCAAGGGTCGAAACCTGTTTGGAGAGATTCAAACATAGAGCTGCGGGAAAGATGGGCTTGGATTTGGGACATGACAACGCATTCAAGGACTTTGGTTAAGAAAAGGAGGTTGTAGTTAGCAATTACAGAGGGGTCGAGGGTGTTTTTTTTGAGGAGGGAGTGATGATGGCAACTTTGAAAGGGAGGGGGCAGTAGCAGAGAAGGAAACATTTACAATGGATAGGGTAATATCACAATTTGGATCACATTATAATGCATGGCACCAAAAGTAAAGTATATCATGAGATAATGAAGCAAATTTTCCTGTTTCTGGCCCTACTGAATTGCTTGGGCATTATGAATGCAGGAAAATCAAGCTGGGAGAATTGTATGCCCCTAATAGAACCTGAATGATTTTCAATCCATTTTTTAAAAAATGGATGAAAAATTAAGTGGGCTCCCTTATGGGTGTGCACTCCCTGTCTGATTGTATTCACTGCATCCAGGTGAACCAGTAGTCCCAGTTGCAGGAACCGGAAAGCCTTCCCCAATATCCACCCCCCTTTCCTTCACTGAGAAATGGAAATGAATAGAGAAGTACATTAGGAAAATTTGATTTCCCCCCTCCACCTCCCAGTTTATTTCTTAAGATAATAGGAAATCACGGGAACAGTATTTGACTTCTGCTACCAGGCACCAGAGAAGGATTCTCTCCCTGGTTATAATTAGATAGAGAGGTTACCATATCGTTAATTATCTCTTGTCTGTGAAGGATTATCTGATCATTCCAGCAATCAATTAGTGTTATATGAAGGGAAATACAGAAAATAATTATGGATAAAACAATGCAAATCCTACAAACTGGAGACCCCCTAACTTGGATATTCTACTCAAGTTACATTCGAGAGCTGGTGTAATTCAAAGTGTAGTGAATTGGCAAATCCTTCTGGATCCACTCTGCTGCCTCTCTGCTCACTCTTGGTACTTTAGGCATTTTCCACTGAAAGTGACGTTTTGCATCTAATTCTAATTGGATGATATGCCCATGATGAGAAATATGTCACACGACATATGACCTATCATTTGTACCTTAGCAGAGATCCCGGAGGGTGGTAGGGCTGGAGGATAGGTAGAGATAGGGAGGGGTAAGGCAATGGAGGGATTTGAAAACAAGGATGAGGCATTCCCAGGCCAAGAGCCAATGTAGGTAAGCGGATGAAGGGGTGATGGGTGAACAGGATTTGGTGCGAGTTAGGATACGGGCAGCAGAGTTTTGAATGAGGTCAACTTTACGGAGGGTGAAAGATGGGAGGCCAGCCAGGAGAGCATTGGAATAGTCAAGTCTAGGAGGTAACAAAGGCATGGATGAGGGTTTCAACAGCAGATGAGCTGAGGCAGGGGCGGACGCAAACGATGTTAATACGTCCCAAGGCACTTCACAGGAGTGTTATCAAACAAAATTTGAAGAGTATGAAGAGTGCATTAACACGACTGCATCCAGAAGATAGTAGTTCACCAACAATCATATTTCACCACCTCTCAGGATCACAGATCATGTGCAGAGCTGGTAATGGGAGCCCCGTCTACTAGGGGGTAAGTTACAGAAAAGCTGCAGTTTTCACTGACACAAGGCAAATCTTTTAAGTATAAAATAAGCCAGAAGTAGCTAGAAGGATTTAATATTCAAATCTCAGAGTTCCCTGGAGTAATGCTTTACAAGTACCTATTGTACACCATCAATTTCTATCAGTTGTCTCAGTTTTCAGCTGAAGAAATCAATATTCCACAAAATAGACCCCTCCCCTCAGGTTCAGAGCTCATTTCTTCCTTTTCATCTAATCCTTTCAATCACCCCAAGTATAATTTATCCAGTTTAGAGTTTTTGGCACATTTCCTAATATTAGAATTTTGACAGATGTGTGAAAATCAAGGCGACCAAGAGATTTGCTTGCACTGAATCCACCAGGTCCATTTATTGCTCAATATATGTTGAACCAAGTACATAAAAACACATACATTTACAAAATACACAATGAATAACATACCCATCACACAGACCCTCTAGTTTAGCTATAGTTTGTGAAATTAAACAGAGCTGTCTATTGTAATCTTATTTTTTAGTGAACAGAATTAAATGATTCAATGCAGATACAAAAATTAGTTGCTCAGAGTACATCATTCAGTTTATGTTGATTTTTACTGATCAGCTCATTGAAAAATAAATGTCTTGTTTGACAAACAAAATTATTTTTTGCCAATCATTTTTTGTTATTTTGTATAAGGATGTACATGGACTATTTTTTCTGAACAGCCCTTTTTAGAGCATTTAATGAACAAAACAGAGGAGTTTCATTTTCAGTGTCCATATTTTAGCAGAAATATCTTATTTTACTCATATATTTTGAGATACAAACAAAATACTTGGCAACCTGGTGCCATAATGCACTGACGTTGCACAGCCTGCAACTTTCCTTCCCTATATTGTAAAGTCTTTTGACCATCACAATCAAAGAAATAGTTCCCTAGGCAGCTATCTAAAGCAAACACAAAACACTGCAGTACTTAAGCACACAGTGGAACCAACTCAAATCTGAAATAAAAATAGAAAATGCAGGAAAGCTTAGCAGGTCAGACAGCATCTGTGGAGAGAGAAAGAGTTAATGTTTCAGGTCGATGACCTTTCATCAGAACTGGAAGATGTTAGAGATTAACAGTTTTTAAGTAAGTACAGAGCTAGGAAAAGGAGCGGGGTGGGGCAGAATGAACAATGGGGAAGGTCTGAGATAGGATGGAGGGCAGGAGTAATTAAATGATAAAAGGAATTACAGTGCAAGGCAAAAGTGGGTGGTAATGGACAAGGAAAGAAACAAAAGATGGAAACAAAAGAAGGTGTAAAAGGTTACAGCAGAATAACAGAGGGGGAGGGAAGCATGGAAAATTTGGCGAAGAGAAGGCTCCCATGGCCCAGGAATGTGGTGGAGAAAAGTAGGTAGACCCCAGGGCCATCCCATCGGCTGTGTACCGATAGGGGATCCCCACCCCAAGGACCAGCCCATGTCTCCTCCACTCCCAGTGGCTCTGGTGCAGGTATCCTCCATTACCATTACCTGCTGCCCAACAAAAATAGGAGCAGTTATTAGGATCTAACTCAATCTGATCTGTTTTCCAACTACAGCCTTAAAAAAAAGAAATAATGAAAGTGACTGCTGCTACTGCTGGGCCTCGAGTAAACCACTGACTTTCACAGCAGCCAGTACTTATAGAAGCTCTTGTCTTGAGAAACTAAGGTTCTCGCCAATGAACGAAGTCCTAAAACAAACATTTTAAAATTCACCCATACATATCTACAATTATTCTGTACAAGATTAATCCTATTTAAGTGTTTGTTCTAAAATTTAGTGTCTTTCTTGCAGTTCATTCATCCTTTGGTCATGTATATTTTCAAGCGACACAGCACTGCAGTTTGTCCAGAGTGGAAAAAAAGCCCTATTTTGGGTTTATAATGTCATCTGAAGTAATTGAATTCTTCAAATATTTCTGGTAGCTCCAGTTGTAATTACCTAATCTCAAAATGACGAAGGCTTGTAATGCTCAAGGCTAAAACTTATCAGGTATGTGCTCAAGGTACGTACCCGAATGCTAGTCATATGCATCCAACAATTACTGGACAATATTATTACCATGAAAGCTGCTTGATTGTTGCAAGAATCCATTCACTATGTCCTTCAGGGAAGAGAACCTGCCATCTATACCTGTCCTAGTTATGTGGTCGATTCTTACGGCACTTGGGGCAACCAGAGACTGCTTTGTCAGTGTCGACCATGTGCCAGGATCAAAAATGTGGCCCCTTTAAGGGCTGCTTAGGTTTTGCTGAACACTATAGATTACTTTCTTCTTTTGTATGTCTTTGGTTTTTCTTAATGTAAAAGGGAATTAATTCCCTAGTCAATTGACATAGATTGCTATCTTTTAAAAAGGAAGACACTGAGATTGCCTTCCTGTAGGTTACTCGTCATGACCAAAGGGAATGTGAGAAGCTCCATCATAGTGGAGTAGCCACTCATTTTTGTTTCTCATCACTCATCCAAGTTTGAGGGGGCGAGCACTGCTTTTTCAAACCTCTCTTTTGCGATTATGTGTATTTCAGTAAACAAGCAGAGCAGTTACATGTCTGTCAAACATGTCCATTAGGCGTCCTAATATCTATGCTGCGAACAGCAATTCTCTCCCTTTCACCTCACACTGCTTTGTCAGTTTCGTTCCTTTGTTCAACAGTGGTTGGGGATTTTGACAGTGTCCTAAATCCCAGAGTAGATAAATTTTCAGGAAGTAATTCACCCCCTCGGTGAATGTTTGCTGCTTTCTTGCAGAAGTGGGGAACTTACCTTTGTGGATGTGTACTGTAAATTTAATTCAACCTCTTTGAACATTACGGTTTACTCCAATCCACTGAAGAAGTGACTTGAGTCCTGGTCTCTGTGGGTATCTCCTGGTCAATTGGCTTAATAGAGTTTGTACAGCATGCTCCAGTAAACTTGAGTCTGGAGTTTGCTGGAGTTTCTAGAAGAGTCTAGTAGATGGCGACTTAATGTCTACATTCTTGGGAGATCTGCAGGAGATTCAGGAAAGTCTGTCTTCCTTTCTGGAGTTCAACTGTACTCCTGGGACAGAGCACTCTCCCAGAGAAGGATAAATGAAGGTCATTTTGTGTGGAAAGATCAATTTTAGTGAATGGATTCAAAGGTTAAAATTTACTTATGAAGCGAGCTGGACTTCAGAAATTTTTGATGTTTTCTAGGTGGCCAGGTGGAATTGGACTTGCTGTTGGAAAGTTTTTATGAGCATTGAGATAAACGGGATCGACTCCTTCCCATGCCTTGAGTAGAACTTGGTGACCTCAAGGGATCTTTTGACATTAACTCTGAATTTTGTCATTTCCATTATGAGCTCTATGAATTGCAATGTATAGCACCACTTGCCATGACTAGAACTCTGCTCTGTTGAATTCTCCAATCACGTTGAACAAGGTTACTCAGGCTTTAAAGGTCCTTACAATGTGGCAAGATTCCAGGCCTGGAAAAATTCCCGGCTGACTTCTTTAAAAAGTTCCTTCCTGAAACACCTCTCCTTCTACTATGTTTGGAAACCTCTTCATTACACTGAGGCGATGATTAGAGTGTGACACAAATCCTCATGCTGAAGAAGATAAATATAAGAATTAGCTTTTACCCAACACTGTTACAAGGCACCTACCAGAGTTGCAATTTCACCCGACGTCCATCTAACAGAATTGTCGTCGTCTTGTAATCAATACCTGTCAGGAAAGAAAAATACAAGTGTTATCAGAAGAACTTTTTACCTGGATTGGGTTTGGTTATACTACACTCAACAACATAATCAATAAAGAAACAGGAGCTATTTGCTGCAAACATGACTAGCTGGACCTTCCCTCAACCAATGATACTAACAAATAATTAATCTCACTGTTGTTTTGAGCGGGGGCGGGGGGCAGGAAACGAGGTGGGAGAAACACTGCTGTGTATGAAATCACTACCATGTTTGCCTGTTGAGGGACAGAGAGCTAAGCAGAGTGGTTTTAGAAGAGCTCTCTCTCTCTCTGTCTTTAAAAATCTCCCAAAAGCTTCTCCCTATCAAAATTTCTTAAATTTCCTTCTCAGTCTCTCCTGCTGCCCCTTGGAGATTCTCTTTTGCACGAGGAATGCTATATAAATGTAGGTTGTTATAATTCAGAAATTCCAAATAAACTTTACAATTCTAACAATCTTTTTTTAATTTTGGAAGATCTTTTCAAAAAAAAAAAATCAGTCACAAAATATTTTATAGACTATACACCAAGGAAAAATATAAAGATCAGGCCCTTTTTAAAAACAAAGCAGTTCTATTTGGACAAGTAGGAAATCCATTACTCACAGACATATCTTAAATTTCCATTTGGAAATGAATGAATCCTTTGGAACTGGGGGTTTGTTTAAAGTATAAGTTTAGAACACATCATTGGTTTCTGCATTGTGTAAGTAATATTCTCTTACCACTGTTACCATTGAGGTGCAATTAATTACTAGTTACTGTGCACGCATCTGATGGAGCTGTCTTCTGACAGTGTTGAGGCCAAAGTAGCTGATTAAAGACACACGTTTTTTTCCGGGGGGCGGGGCGCGCACACACACACACACACACACACACACACACACAGAGCTTCTGTGGCTGAACTAGTAGCAATGCACCAGGTCTATACTGAATATTTCAAACACTGTGCATAGATTTTTCCCAAAATGAACAACTATGATCAATTTTTACTGTCACAATTTAGCAATTAAGATCACAAATAATGTGGGCAGTTACTAACAGAATTTTTTTTGATGTGGGGGATCACAAATAACAGCTTGATAATCACATTTCATTCTTTGGAAACATTCAATATTCATATTATTACAGACTCATTTAGAAGCAAAAATATTTTTCAGGATTCATGAAGGAGAGACTTGGTTTCTTGCTTTCAAATAATGTGTATGATGCAATTATGTTTAGGTGAAACTGTGTTAGCAACATTGTATTATTGACGATGCACCAGTTTGATGCTTCAAAACTGTTTGCCTTTCGTTCGTCCTCACGTTCATCTACACTCCCGGCCTCAGCCAAGATCACAAGAAAGGTCATCGACCTGAAACATTAACTGTTTCTTTCTCCACAGATGCTATCTGACTTGCGGAATATTTCCATCATTTTCTGTTTTTATTTCACAAGGAAGTATTATTAGAATGAGTCATCCAAGGCTGCTCTCCTGTGTCTTGGCAGCTGATTTAAGTGTCGCACAGGCAGAGATCTGGGAGCAGGTTGCTTGCCTGCCGCTTGAGCATGTAATGCTGCATGACACAGGACAGCCTGAAAGGAGGACAGAAAAATAAACCAGACTAAAAACACTTAGTGCCTTTAACTAGTTCCACAAAATTATAGTTAGTTATTTAAATGGTAGCTAAATCTGCCATTATTAAAAGTGATGTAGAAATTAAGGAGCAATGAAGGAGAAGGTATGCATTTGGTGCTGGCTTTAGTGAAGCAGGATTAGTTTGGCAGGCATAGCTGAGTGCTGAAACAGAAACACACTTATCATTGGCTTTCAGAATTTAAGAAGCATGCATATTTTGAGCTTTAATTTATTAAATTAAATGTTTGCATTCATTTGCTTCAACTCTCCAAGGTTTGCTCTCCAAGGATGAGGAAAGGAGAAAAAAAAACAAAAATATGGTGATGGGGTAGGGGTAATCGGATCCAATAATATAGTACATTTTCTGTGACAATTTTCTCTACCCCTATGGTTTGCTGTTGCAAATGCTAATTGATTCATCTGTGGAACTAATTTTTCAAATGTTGATTTAAAAATCATTCTAAAACAATTGAGGATGACTTTTTTGTTTCTCAATATTAATCTCCTACTTCCAATTTAGCATCCTTGGTCAAGAGGTTGCATGGTCCACACACGCATGAGTGGAATTTGTCCAAACCTAAATACTGGTTTACTAATAGAAAAAGCATTTTACTAATATACCACCGAAAGCCATCCAATTCACTAATAATCCAATAGCTAGGTTACTAACCTTGTGCCAAAATTATGGGATACTATTTAACGATGTATCATTCTACCGAGATGAACAGCCTTGAATTTATTCATATATCATTTTTTCAAACTGCATTATTTACAGCCAGGCTTCTGTTCCAATTAATATCACTATTATCCATTGCAGTGGTGTCTATAGTGTGTGGCAGAACCTTACTATGCTTCCAGAGAAAGTTTGTTCCTGGTAGTCACTTTCAAGATTCACAGTAGCTCCATTGTTCTACCCAAGATTTCTCTTGATTACTTGGAAAGACTTTTGAAATACAGTAGCAATTCCAAGATGTAGGTAAAGAAACCATTTCATTTACGAATATCCACAGGCACCTTATCCTAGTGTGTCTTCACTGCAACAGTTGTAAACCACCTAAACGTAAGGGGGCTGGAGGTTAAGGCACATGCACCAATTCTGGAAAAGCAATGGTGGTTGAGAGTCCTGGTAAATGGTCATGTGATGTTAAAAAGGATTTTTTTTGTAATTTAGTGGTTTGTTTCTGAATTTTTGTCACAAGGCTTATGTTAAATTGTGTTCCTTAGTTTTTCATCCACATTCGCCTTTTGCTGTTATTCTGAACTGTTCCTTTTACAGTCTGGCCTTACTGTTATTTACTAATGGTGGAGTTACACATTGCTGCACTTAACTATGAAATCGGTGAGCTTGAGACAAAGGTTGGTACCAACTAAAGACCACATGGCTAATACTGTGACCTCATTTAGCTGCAAATCTCTGCAAGTACTTCAAAGCAAACCCCCTTTGTCCACACTTTTCCAGTACTTGGATATTGCTTGATTACTTTGGGCACAAAAGTAACAGTCAAACTTTAACCAATTTGTCTGGAGAACTGCTAGGCCCAGTGCCAACATTAAGCTATTTAGTAGTTTTTTTAAAATTGGGTTCTCAAGAAAGTACATTCACATTTTATGAAGCTATTACTCATGCATTTTATAACACTATTATGCATATAAATGTACATTCACATATATTCTATTAAGCCCTTATACTATTAAGGGTACAACTTTAGCAGTTTTATTAAAAATACCAATATGCCCCAGCAAATCTATAGGACCAAAACAAATGAACCACAGCTTAATTGTTATGATTTCTTCAAAGCTACTTAACTCTATTTTTAATAGTTTTTAATAATCTGCCTGGAAATATAACTGATTTAATTCTAAACATGAAGTGAAAAATATTTTTTACTTTCATTCCAGTTTTACCTTTTTACTAACTCCCACTTTGTGGGGTCCTTTTCTCCATCTCCATAATGATAAAATTCACCATGTAGGGAACTTTAGGTGTGATCCATGACTTTGCTACTCTACTAATTTTGCTCAGTAAATAGAAGAGATTTAGAAGAAAGAGCAGGAAAAACTTCAGACAGAATTGAGAGATGGTGGAATTCACTTTCAGGGTTGGTGGTTGAGGCTGAAACTTAACATTCAAGCTAAAAGTGGATAGGTAGATGAAGGAAAAGGGGTTGAAGGCTTACAAGGACAAGGTAGGTAAATGTGATTAGAATTATTTGGAAGGTAAACATTGACAGACTGGTTGGGCTGAATGGTCTGTTTCAGTATTGTAACAAGTATGTAAGCATTTATGTGCATCATAACTGCCTAATGTTAGTGCACAACATCACATGGGAATATATGCTTGTCAGGTTTGAAAGTACAGCACCTAGCCCAATCTGAACACAGTAATTTATTTACTCAGGAATAATTAAACGTTAAAATATTTCTTGCTCTGCTGTCTAAACGCCTCAATTAAAATCTATAATTTATGCCTAATCATTTTTCTTTAAAATTTCCATTTATTGCTGTAATCCATATACAGGTACCTAAAACATAGTATTCAACTAAAGTGCAAATGAGTCTTGGAAAAGGAACACTGGAGCTTGAGGACAGCAATATTTCTACTGTTCAGATACCAAGCACCTGAAAAGGAAAGGCTTGAATGGATTTGGAACACACAGGAAATTGTGCTATGTGGTAATTCTAAAAGCTTTTCACTTTTTCTTGTGCTTAAATTTTTTTTTAAATGAAGGTGTGACATCGCTCTATTCCCATGTGTTTCCTTTCTCTGTACAGGTTGCCAGGCCATAGGTGTCCTGTGGCCTAGAGCATAGGTGGCAACTTGCTCCTCAGCCTTTCAGTTAGTTTCTAGGAAACGTGGAACAGTGGCCTGGCTTGGTTTCTATTCATTGCATATTTTAAAACTGCAAAGCAGAGCAGTAATTTCAATTTTCCACCTAATCATATCAGGTTCCTGCAAAAGTTTTGTATGTGGAAAGCTATACTGTTCTAGAGACTAGCTAAAAGAACCACTGATGAGAATGCAGCAAAATAAAAGAATGTGCATTCCAAGAGTAGTTCTGTTCACCACATGCATATTGTTGCCAAATAACATACCCTCCTACAGAACAGAACATAATTATCTCCAGTGATGAACAGGCATTTCGCTGGGCAGCAGTGATTTCCGACACAGACACAATTGGCCAAAATGGCCTCCTTCTGTGCTGTAAATTTTTATGATTCTATGAATAAAAATGCACTACTGTTCCTAAACTTTCCCCATTTCCTGAGGAGCAGCCATGCAGGAATGAACAATCATACTGATCCATCATTTAAGTTTCTCCTTTGTGTGCTGGTGCTACTGGCAATGATGGGAAAGATCGAGAAAAATATTCGATGTTCATTCAACTTTATAGATTTTCTTATTTCTCCATACTTCTGAAGCCACTCAGGTTATCGAATCCAAATCCCAACTAATGGAGTCAACCGGGGATTAATTAGAAGTTGGAGAAAAAAAATAAGATCGTTAAATTTTTCAGATGCTGCTTCAGTGTTTTTGGGCACATTAAAAAAATACAGAAACCTCTGCTCATTTTCAAAAGAAGCCAAAATTTAATAAAAGTAGTTTTTAGAGTAGCAGTGTGAAAAAGGAAAATCATTATTTAGCTGCTGTCATACACCAACTGACAGATGGCTGAAGACTGGCATTGGTCTGGGATCAGGTTAACCACCTGTTCTTTCAGCATATTTTCATGTTTGAGTTAGGAATTCTGAGTTCATTTATGTGCAACATATAAAAGATTCAAGAACAAATTTTCCTCTGCATGCAAAAGGGCAGAATGATGCTGTCCACATTCGACTTAAAAGGATATTTTTAGGTTCACTTCTTGGTTGATCTGCTAAGATTTTCTCAAATAAATACTCTGACAAGCTTTCTTGCCTGTCCTCACAAAAAGTCATACTGTAAAGTGAATGTCAGTCAAGTCTGGGATTCCAATTTAGGAAATCATTAGCATGGACAAAGTTACTTCACTGTATACACAAGTATGCGAAAGGGGCCCTGTGTGGAATAAAACAAATATAACCACTTAAAAATCATGGGAAAATTACACTTTTTCTGTTGAGGGTATCACCACCCCCCTTTTTCCCCCGGTCTCTCATGACCACAGACTAACTGTAGCCAAGAGGCCAACTTGGTGACCTACATCTTGGCCTCCAGAATTGCTCACAAGGAAAGCTACTAGAATGCCCTCGTGATGACTTTCCCTACTACCTTAAGGAAGTGCCAGACTTCTGCATGGTTCTGAAAGATTAACTCTGTTTCTTCTTCCACACATGCTGCTTGACTTGCTGAGCTTCGCCAGCATTTTGTTTTTATTTCAGATTTCCAGCATCCGCATTATTTTGCTTTTGATTCTGCATGGTGCTTCCTCACACTGATGAGGCTGTAATCAACACTATCAGAGACCTAGGGAAAAGTAATCTGTTCGATTTCTCAAAGGGAATAACAGTTCATTGGGAGAAACTGCTGACATGAATTCAAGTCCCCAAAATCTGCAATGCCGTGCATTGGTGCTGCAGCGTACTGTGTGCACCATGCTGCACTGATGATGTGTGTAAGATGGAAATGCAAGCAATTGTCCCATTACCAATGGGACAAAAGTGAACGAACGGCATCAAAATGAAAATAACTCACTTTGTGGTTTCAGGAAATGAAAAGGAAATTAAATTGAGAAAACACACATAGCAAAAAGGTGAAACATCAAACTCATTGTAAACATTCAAATATGGCATGCATGCAATTTTACTTTAATCTTTTACATTTTATACGTGCAGTACAAAGACAAACTCAAGTACAAACAATATTAACTGCAATGAAAACAGAAAATGCTACAACTACTCAGCAAGTCAGGCAGCATCTGTGGAGAAAGAAACAGAGTTAACATTTTAGGTCAATGGACTTTCATCAGAACTGGAAGAAGTTAAAGATTTAACAGAGCCAGGTAAAGGAGGGGGAGGAAAGAACAAAAGGGAAAGTCTGTGATAGGGTGGAGGGCAGGAGTGATTAAATGACAAAAGGGATGACGGTGCAAGGCAAGGAGGGTAGTAATGGGGCAAGAAACAAAAGATGGGTCCAGAGAAACTATAAATGGCAACAGCAGAACCATTACCAACATCTGCTGTCCGAAAAAAATGGGAGCAGTGGTTATGATCTGAAGTTATTGAAATATTAACTGCACCTTTGAGTTGTGATTGAAAAAGATAATTTTGGCTTCAATCACAAAAGACCATTGAATACAGTACAACAAAAAGTTCAAATAGCTCCATTGACCCAAATGAGCTCAGTTGACACCACAAGCAGTACTGTTTAATTAACAGCCAAAGATTTAGAAAGAAAGCTGCCATTTAGATTCACCAAGGTTTAAATCATGCTAATGAAAAATGATGGCCTAAAATAGGATAGATGCCATTGCACAGCTTGAAATAACAGCCACCATCTGCTTGTAGCAATCCAAATGAACAGGCTAAACAAGACAATAAGGAAATAAACTAAACTTCCAGCATAAATTTGTTCACTTATCTATAAAAATGTGATGTGGTATCCCAGTCATTATTGAACTAGTGTCAAAATTTGAGAATTACATTAAAATAATTGTGAATAAATAACTCATGGCAGATTGTAAGTTATTTACCAGTATTGTTTCAGATCGTCCTATTTTTATGTTAAAGGCATTCATAATGAATATAAACCAAAAATCAAGTTCATACATAAGTGACACAAAAGCTGGATTTCTTCACTCCAGTTTTGAAACGAAAGGCTCTCCTTGTGCATGGATAGGCAGTAAAGTTAAAATGATCAGTTTTTTTTTAAGCGAGTCTCTAAGTTTCTCTTAAAAAAAAATCAAAAATATAGCCAATAGGGGTAACATTTTACATAAGTGTAAATGTAGTTATTTATGATTTTAGTTGAACTAGAAATGTACCAAATTTACATTTAACTAACAGGATATTTTGTTGAATTAACTAAATTATTAAGGCAGCTGGAAACTATACAGTTGCGATCCAGCAGGACATGACCCACCTTCTCCCACAAACTCAAAAATGTAGGGCAAGTTTCATATTGAGGTAAATACTATACAAAGTTTTTTTTTAAAAAGAGCAAATGAATCTGAAATTAAAGCACTTTGTAGTTGAGAAGGATGTCAGAGTAAGCAAAACAGCACACAAACCGCCCCCCCACAATAAACAGTTAAACAACTCCAATACTTCAGTTTCACGAGACAAAAAACAGACTTTATCTGGTTTTACTTTAACTCTAACACAACTAATAAATGAACAGTAAAAATACAGACAAGGTGGTTCATATGGTTTTCCATTCATATGTCAATACACAGAGAAGCCACCTGCTAACAAAAAGCAGAGCATCTGCACCGCACAACAGGAACACAAAAGCATATTTTACATGATACAAGTTAATTTTCAAGACGTAACAGAAAACCAGAATTGAGCTCAGACTGAACTCACTGGGCTCGATTTTCAGACCCCCGAGCCGGTGGGTTCGTGGCGGGGGGCGGGGCTCCGAAAATCGGGGATTCCCGGGGCGAGTCCGGAGCGGCTCCGGAGCCCAGCTCCAACCCGCCCACTTCTGGGTTCTCCAGTGATGCGCTTACGTGCGCGCGCAGCCCCCGCATGCAGGACTGCTGGCGGGATGCCACTTAAGGTAATTATTTTGATAGTTCAGGTCATTAGCAGATCTGACTGACATGATATTTTAGGAGGGGTGGGATTTTCATCTCAACTGAGACTGTTTCCCGTGCTGGGGGAAACACTCACCAGTTGAATTGGACGTGTTGCAGCCATCAGTCTGTGGTAGCTGCAAAGGTCATTTTGACAGGTCGGGGGGGGGGGGGGGGGGGACCCTCACTCATTGTAGGAGGCCACTCTGTCACTTGGGACAAAGTTTGGCCTCCACTGCCCTCCTAACAATAAAATTCACAAACTTGCACACTTACCCCAGTGTCCAGACACATGTACCTACCTTGCGGACCCCCTCAAACGTACATCTTCCGGATGGGGGCCGCCGTAGCTGCAGTCATTACCTCCTCGGAGGGCGAAAAGCATCACCAGCCTCGCCGTCCACCTCTGACACGTGGAGCTCCACAACACAGTGCTGTGACACATCCACCTGCACAGCAGGAGGGAGGGCAACTGCAGAGAGAGATGCGTCGCAGAAGGCACCACACTCGCCACAGGGTCTACAGACCGAGGCTCAGCTTCCTGGACCTCTCTGAGCAGCAGTGCACACGGAGGCTCAGTCACTCGACATGTAGTTGTGGACATCTGCAGCCTCCTTCATGCCGAGCTGCTCCCGGCTGGCCTGAGCACCATCTTCTTACCTGTCGCTGTCAAAGTCACCACTGCCCTCAACAACTTCTCCTCTGCATCCTTCCAGGGTGCCACCGGGGAGATGGCCGACATCTCTCAGTCGTCTGCACAAAAGAGCCCTGCAAATACACCTACACCCAATCTGCAGTGACACAATGGGTGGCATCAGGTGTGGGTCTTCATAGTGATCCTCAGGAAAGGGCATTATTGCACAAACCAGATAAGATTCGCAAAGACGTGGCAGTAGTGGTGACAATATAATATGTAATGTGAGTTGAGCAGAAATCAAATATAAGTAAAAACCATGACAAACCCTCAAACACCCTTGTGCATCCCCTTCATGCTCACGACACATTTGCCTTACGCTTCCTACTGCACATATGTGATGCATGCCCTGTGGCTGCAGCACAGGTAGTGGCAGGTTGAGTGAGGCTGACCGTGAAAGAAATACATGAGAGAGTGAGTATGAGATAGAGCCATGAGACTGTATGAGATTGGGTTGAGTGGTAGTGGTGGGATGAGTACTGGCGAGGTGAGTAAGTGCAGGTAAGATGAGGATGAGCTTTGAGTGGGTGTGACGAGTGATGTGATAGAGTAGTGTTGGCAGTGCAGAAGGATTTGTGGGGTGGGGGCAGCGATGTGGCAGACGGAGTGTAGGGGAATGAGTAAGTGTACTCACTTTGGCTGACCTACTTAGGTCATTGAAGCGCCTCCTGCACTGTATGCAGGTGCACGATATGTTGGTGGTGCAGGTGACCTCCTCTGCCACCTCAAGCCAGGCCTTCTTGGTGGCAGAGGCAGGCCATTTCCTCCCGCCCGCTGGGGAGAAAGATCTCTGTCCTCCCCCTCCTCCTCACCCGATCCAATAAGACTTGGAGTGAGGCATCATTAAACCTGGGAGCAGCCTTCCCCCTGGGCTGCTCCATGCTGTAATTTTGCCTATTTTTGCAGCATCTGTCAGTGGAGGACTGCCCCTTTCAATTGGGCTCCTCCAGCTGACAGCTTATGATGCGCCTGCGCAGCCCGCCCGCTGCGCAGCTTTCCAGCGCGAAACCCGGAAGCAAAAGGTAAGTACCTTCAATCAAGCTGCGATTGTGTGTGGAGCACCCCGATTTCCCTGGTGAGTTACCCAGGCGCCCAGTTGACCCCCCGCTGCCAACCCGCCGCCCTCCTAATATCGGGCCCATTGAATCTTGAACAATCAATCCACATTTGGCTCTTAGACAGATGAGCCAATGCTGCTTATACATCTCATCGACTGAAACACCAAAATGTGCAAAATAAATAGCAAAATGGTTTTGCAACTGTATCATTTGAGTCAAAAATAATGTTTGAGGCATGGCAACAAAGTGTTCCATTTCAAGATGATCCCATTCTTGTTTTGGGAGGGGGAAAAAAGCCATGAATCATTTTTATTGTAATTCTGTCACATAGAAGTGAAGAAATTATGCTGATGCACAACATGCTACAGTACCAACACACTTGGGAAACACAGGCTGGTCCATGTTGCACATGTTGAGTTAACAATTTCAACATGCCACTGTGCGAAGGCAGCAAGGGCAGACCAAACACTTCTGTGGAGCAGGAGTCATTCCCCAGCTGCTCTCATATCGCGTAGCAGCTGATTTCAGAAAAACATAGGTGAAAGGCTGGCAGCAACTTGCCCACCTTTGCAACAGTAGTTGGTATGTGGCATGGGGAGATCTGGAGGAATTAGGGAGAGAGAAATATCTTTTAAAAAGTGGGAGTCTTATCCTTAACAAACCTCCATATCTTCAGTAATCAAAAAGTTTACTGAAGGCTTTCCTTTTCGTGAAACACTTGATTGGAGGTACCATTCCAGAACAATGCCATACATACCAAAAAGATACATTACAGATCGACAATAATGACAAATGAGAGTGCAAGTCTGTACCTGGATAGAGTACAATAGGAAACATTCATATAGACTTCATAACCAGATTAACAGGAAAAAGAGCTGTTTGAAATTATATTGCAAATCCCCAAGACAGGGTCTTTTTTCTTTTATACACTGTAAACGTTTGCATTTTTGAGATTGCCCTTAAGGTAGTTTGACAGGTTAGTATTTCATTGGTATAAATCATCCATCCCCACTTCTACTTGCTCCCCCCATGGGCGAATGGTGAAAGGCCAGAGGGCCCCTCCTACCTTCCTCTTTCGCTGTTCCCTTCAGAGGCCTTGTTAGCTTTCAAAATTCAATTTGAAACAATGGGTTGTTCGCAATTGAAGAAACAAAGATTTTCCTTAAGGGTGGGATCACTGCCGAGGGTGGGTGGAGGAAGGACTTCCACCCAACAGTTGTTCAATTGTCTAAAGGATGCATTGCTGGGAACTGCAAGAAGAGGTGATTGTACTAATATAACATAATATAATATAAGACAGAACTTCCCCTTACAAGTTCTTTATGGACATAGACAATTATCCAAAGGCTGAAATTCATGATGCTCTCTGGTCATACAATGTTAAGTAGCGCAACAAATGTTCTCCAAAGGTTTAAAACAAAACACTACATTTATGAATGTCAGTATCTATTACAGGAAGTCAATGCAACAGGAATTTCCTGCTTTTCACCACATTCCAAGAATTACCAAAATGACAATAGCTGCTGCATTTGCAAAAATGTAG